>NW_022589725.1:36711731-36721697 GCF_004348235.1 Phoca vitulina
TTTGGGAGGCACTTTCTTCTAACAGACCAAAATACACCCAAAATCTAGTGTGTGGCACTGATCTATGTACCAGCCTGATCATATTTGATCATATTCTGTTTTTTTTGTTTTGTTCTGTTTTTGTTTGTTTTTATCTTTATCTTTTTCTTTTTTTTCTTTTTCTTTTTTCTTTCTTTCCCTTTCTTTTCCCCCAGCTTCAGGTCTTTTCTGATTTGTTTAGAGTATATTTTCTGGGGACATTGTTACCCTGTTAGCATTTTGTTCTCTCATTCATCTATTCTCCTCTAGACAAAATGACAGGATGGAAAAAATCACCTCAACAAAAAGAACAAGAGGTAGTACCGACTGCCAGGGACCTACTCAATACGGACATCAGTACGATGTCTGATCTAGAGTTCAGAATCATCACTTTAAAGATACTAGCTGGGCTTGAAAAAAGCATGGAAGTTATTAGAGAAACCCTTTCTGGAGAAATAAAAGAACTAAAATCTAACCAAGTCAAAATCAAAAAGGCTATTAAGGAGGTGAAATCAAAAATGGGGGTGCTAACTGCTAGGATAAATGAGGCAGAAGAGTGAATCAGTGATATAGAAGACCAAATGATGGAAAATAAAGAAGCTGAGAAAATGAGAGATAAACAACTACTGGATCACGAGGGCAGAATTTGAGAGATAAGCAATACCATAAGACGAAACAACATTAGAATAATTGGGATCCCAGAAGAAGAAGAAAGACAGAGAGGGGCAGAAGGTCTACTGGAGCAAATTATAGCAGAGAACTTCCCTAATTTGGGGAAGGAAACAGGCATCAAAATCCAGGAAGCACAGAGAACCCCTCTCAAAATCAATAAAAATAGATCAACACCCCGACATCTAATAGTAAAACTTACGAGTCTCAGAGATAAAGAGAAAACCCTGAAAGCAGCTCAGGAGAAGAGATATGTAACCTACAATGGTAGAAACATTGGCAACAGACCTATCCACAGAGACCTGGCAGGCCAGAAAGGACTGGCATGATATATTCAGAGCACTAAATGACAAAAATATGCAGGCAAGAATACTATATCCAGCTAGGCTGTCATTGAAAATTGAAGGAGAGATAAAAAGCTTCCAGGGAAAACAAAAACTAAAGGAATTTGCAAACACGAAACCAGCCCTACAAGAAATCTTGAAAGGGGTCGTCTAAGCAAAGAGAGAGCCTAAAAGCAACATAGACCAGAAAGGAACACAGACAATATACAGTAACAGTCACCTTACAGGCAATACAATGGCACTAAATTCCTATCTTTCAATAGTTACCCTGAATGTAAATGGGCTAAATGCCCCAATCAAAAGACAAAGGCTATCAGATTGGATAAAAAAACAAGACCCATCGATATGCAGTCTGCAAGAGACTCATTTTAGACCCAAAGACACCCCCAGATTGAAAGTGAGGGGGTGGAAAACCATTTACCATGCTAATGGACACCAAAAGAAAGCTGGGGTAGCAATCCTTATATAAGACAAATTAGATTTTAAACCAGAGACTGTAATAAGAGATGAGGAAGGACACTATATCATACTTAAAGGGTCTAACCAACAAGAAGATCTAACAATTGTAAATATCTATGCCCCTAACATGGGAGCAGCCAATTATATAAGGCAATTAATAACAAAAGCAAAGAAACACATCGACAACAATACAATAATAGTGGGGGACTTTAACACCGCCCTCACTGAAATGGACAGATCATCTAAGCAAAAGATCAACAAGGAAATAAAGACTTTAAATGACACACTGGACCAAATAGACTTCACAGACATATTCAGAACATTCCATCCCAAAGCAACGGAATTCACATTCTTCTCTAGTGCCCATGGAACATTCTCCAGAATCGATCACATCCTAGGTCATAAATCAGGTCTCAACCAGTACCAAAAGATTAGGATCATTCCCTGCCTATTTTCAGACCACAATGCTTTGAAACCAGAACTCAATCACAAGAGGAAAGTCGGAAAGAACTCAAACACATGGAGGCTAAAGAGCATCCTACTAAAGAATGAATGGGTCAACCAGGAAATTAAAGAATTAAAAAAATTCATGGAAACCAATGAAAATGAAAACCCAACTGTTCAAAATCTTTGGGATGCAGCAAAGGCAGTCCTAAGAGGAAAGTATATAGCAATACAAGCCTTTCTCAAGAAACAAGAAAGGTCTCAAGTACACAACCTAATCCTACACCTAAAGGAGCTGGAGAAAGAACAGCAAATAATGCCGAAACCCAGCAGGAGAAGAGAAATAATAAAGATCAGAGCAGAAATCAATGAAACAGAAACCAAAAGAACACTAGAACAGATCAACAAAACTAGGACCTGGTTCTTTGAAAGAATTAACAAGATTGATAAACCCCTGGCCAGACTTATCAACAAGAAAAGAGAAATGACCCAAATCAACAAAATCATGAATGAAAGAGGAGAGATCACAACCAACACCAAAGAAATACAAACAATTATAAGAACATATTATGTGCAACTATATGCCAGCAAATTAGATAACCTGGAAGAAATGGATGCATTCCTAGAGATGTATCAACTACCAAATCTGAACCAGGAAGCAATAGAAAACCTGAACAGACCTATAACCACCAAGGAAATTGAAGCAGTCATCAAAAATCTCCCAACAAACAAAAGCCCAGGGCCAGAGGGCTTCCCAGGGAATTCTACCAAACATTTCAAGAAGAATTAATACCTATTCTTCTGAAACTGTTCCAAAAAATAGAAATGGAAGGAAAACTTCCAAACTCGTTTTATGAGGCCACTATTACCTTGATCCCCAAACCAAAGACCCCATCAAAAAGGAGAATTACAGACCAATATCCTTGATGAACATGGATGCAAAAATTCTCACCAAAATACGAGCCAATAGGATCCAACAGTACGTTAAAAGGATTATTCACCACGACCAAGTGGGATTTATCCCTGGGCTGCAAGGTTGGTTCAACATCCGCAAATCACTCAATGTGATACAATATATTAATAAAAGAAAGAACAAGAATCATATGATCCTCTCAATAGATGCAGAAAAAGCATTTGACAAAGTACAGCATCCTTTCTTGATCAAAACTCTTCAGAGTATAGGCATAGAGGGTACATACCTCAATATCATAAAAGCCATCTATGAAAAACCTACAGCAAATATCATTCTCAATGGGGAAAAACTGAGAGCTTTCCCTCTAAGGTCAGGAACATGGCAAGGATGTCCACTCTCACCACTGCTATTCAACATAGTATTAGAAGTCCTAGCCACAGCAATCAGACAACAAAAAGAAATCAAAGGCATCCAAATCGGCAAAGAAGACGTCAAACTAACTCTTCGCAGATGATATGATACTTGATGTGGAAAACCCAAAAAACTCCACCCCAAAACTGCTAGAACTCATACAGGAATTCAGTCAAGTGGCAGGATATAAAATCAATGCACAGAAATCAGTGGCATTCCTATACACCAACAAGACAGAAGAAAGAGAAATTAAGGAGTCGATCCCATTTACAATTGCACCCAAAATCATAAGATACCTAGGAATAAATCTAACCAAAGAGGCAAAGGATCTGTACTCAGAAAACTATAAAATACTCATGAAAGAAATTGAGGAAGACACAAAGAAATGGAAAAACGTTCCATGCTCATGGATTGGAAGAACAAATATTGTGAAGATGTCAATGCTACCTAGAGCAATCTACACATTCAATGCAATCCCCATCAAAATACCATCCACTTTTTTCAAAGAAATGGAACAAATAATCCTAATATTTGTATGGAACCAGAAAAGACCCCGAATAACCAGAGGAATGTTGAAAAAGAAAAGCAAAGCTGGCGGCATCATAAACCCAGACTTCCAGCTCTATTACAAAGCTGTCATCATCAAGACAGTATGGTACTGGCACAAAAACAGACACATAGATCAATGGAACAGAATAGAGAGCCCAGAAATGGACCCTCAACTCTATGGTCAACTAATCTTTGACAAAGCAGGAAAGAATGTCCAATGGAAAAAAGACAGTCTCTTCAACAAATGGTGTTGGGAAAATTGGACAGCCACATGCAGAAGAATGAAACTGGACCATTTCCTTACACCACACACAAAAACAGACTCAAAATGGTTGAAAGACTTAAATGTGAGATAGGAGTCCATCAAGATCCTAAAGGAGAACACAGGCAGCTACCTCTTCGACCTCAGCTGCAGCAACTTCTTCCTAGAAACATTGCCAAAGGCAACGGAAGCAAGGAAAAAAATGAACTATTGGGACTTCATCAAGATAAAAAGCTTTTGCACAGCAAAAGAAACAGTCAACAAAACCAAAAGACAACCGACAGAATGGGAGAAGATATTTGCAAATGACATATCAGATAAAGGGCTAGTATCCAAAATCTATAAAGAACTTATCAAACTCAACACCCAAAGAACAAAGAATTCAATCAAGAAATGGGCAGAAGACATGAACAGACATTTTTCCAAAGAACACATCCAAATGGCCAACAGACACAGGAAAAAGTGCTCAACATCGCTCGGCATCAGGGAAATCCAAATCAAAACCTCAATGAGATACCACCTCACACCAGTCAGAATGGCTAAAATTAACAAGTCAGGAAACGACAGATGTTGGTGGGGATGAGGAGAAAGGGGAACCCTCCTACACTGTTGTTGGGAATGCAAGCTGGTGCAGCCACTCTGGAAAACAGTATGGAGGTTCCTCAAAAAGTTGAAAATAGAGCTATCATATGATCCAGCAATTGCACTACTGGGTATTTACCCCAAAGATACAAACATAGGGACCCGGAGGGGTATGTGCACCCCGATGTTTATAGTAGCAATGTCCACAACAGCCAAACTGTGGAAAGAGCCAAGATGTCCATCGACAGATGAATGGATAAAGAAGAGGTGGTATATATATAGAATGGAATATTATGCAGTCATCAAAAGGAATGAGATCTTGCCATTTGCAATGACGTGGATGGAACTGGAGGGTGTTATGCTGAGCGAAATAAGTCAATCAGAGAAAGACATGTATATATGACCTCACTGATATGAGGAATTCTTGATCTCAGGAAACAAACTGAGGGTTGCTGGAGTGGGGGGTGTGGCGGGAAGGATGGGGTGGCTGGGTGATAAGACACTGGGGAGGGTATGTGCTATGGTGAGTGCTGTGAATTGTGCAAGACTGTTGAATCACAGATCTGTACCTCTGAAACAAATAATGCAATATATGTTGAGAAAAAAAAAAAAAAAGAAAATAGCAGGAGGGGAAGAATGAAGGGGGGGAAATCGGAGGGGGAGACGAACCATGAGAGACGACGGACTCTGAAAAACAAACTGAGGGTTCTAGAGGGGAGGGGGGTAGGAGGATGGGTTAGCCTGGTGACGGGTATTAAAGAGGGCACGTTCTGCATGGAGCACTGGGTGTTATGCACAAACAATGAATCATGGAACACTACATCAAAAACTAATGATGTTGGGGCACCTGGGTGGCTCAGTCGTTAAGCGTCTGCCGTGAGCTCAGGTCATGATCCCAGGGTCCTAGGATCGAGCCCCACATCGGGCTCCCTGCTCTGAGGGAAGTCTGCTTCTCCCTCTCCCACTCCCCCTGCTTGTGTTCCCTCTCTCACTGTGTCTCTCTCTGTCAAATAAATAAATAAAATCTTTAAAAAAAAAAAACAAAACTAATGATGTAATGTATGGTGATTAACATAACAATAAAAAATTCAAAAAAATTTAAAAAAAGAAAAAAAAGGAAAAGTATGAAATAAAATTTCCTGATGTTAAATAAAAAAAAAAAAAAAGAGATTAGAACACAGACATGTAAGAGGGAAGGCCATGTGAGGACACAGGAAGAAGATGGCCATCTGCCAGACAGGCTTCATGAAATTAACTTGTTGACCCTTGACCTTGGACCTCTAACCTCAAGAATTACAAGGAAATAAATTTCTGTTGTGTAAGCCACTCAATCTGTGGCATTTTATTATGGCAGCCCTAGAGACCTAATACAGATATTATACTATAGTTTTATGAAGTGTTACCACTGGGGGATCCAAAACCTTTGGGATACTGCAAAAGCAGTCCTAAGAGGGAAGTTTATAGCAATACAGGCTTACCTCAGGAAGCAAGACAAATCTCAAATACGGAACCTAACCTCATACCTAAAGGAGCTAGAAAAAGGACAAACAAAATCCAAAACCAGTAGATGGAAGGAAATAATAAAGATTAGAGCAAAAATAAATGATATGGAAACTAAACAAACAAACAAAAAAACCAGTAGAACAGACCAATGAAACCAGGAGCTGGTTCTTTGAAAAATTAATAAAATTGATAAACTCCTGGTAGGCTTATCAAAAGAAAAGAGAAAGGACCCAAATAAATAAAATCACAAATGAGAGAGGAGAAATAACAATCAACACCATAGAAATACAAACAATATGAGAGAATACTATGAAAAACTCTATGCCAACAAATTGGACAGCTCAGAAAAAATGGATAAATTCTTAAAAACATATAAATTACCAAAACTGAAACAGGAAGAAACAGAAAATTTGAACAGAGTGATAACCAGCAAATAAGTTAAATTAGTAATCAAAAATCTCCCAACAAACAAAAGTCTAGGACCAGATGGCTTAATAGGAAAATTCCACCAAACATATAAATTAGAGTTAATACCCATTCTTCTCAAACTATTCCAAAAAGTAAAAAAGAAAAGAAAACTTCCAAACTCATTCTATGAGGCCCATATTACCCTGATAGCAAAACCAGATAAAGATACCACCAAAAAAGAGAACTACAGGGCTGTTTCTCTGATGAACACAGATGGAAAAATCCTCAACAAAATACTAGCAAACTGAATCCAACAATAGCAAAAATAATTCATCACAATCAAATGGGATTTATTCCTGGGTTGCAAGCGTTGTTCAAAATTTGCAAATCAATCAGTGTAACACATCACATTAATAAAAGAAAGGACAGGAACCATATGATCGTTTCAAATAGATGCAGAAAAAGCATTTGACAAAGTACAACATCCATTCATGATTAAAAACCCTCAACAAAGTAGGTTTAGAGGAAACATAATAAAGGCCATAGGTGAAAAAGCCACAGTTAGCATCATCCTCAATGAGGGAAAAGCTGTTTTTCTCAGGTCAGGAATAGGACAGGGATATCCACTCTCACCACTTTTATTCAACACAGTACTGGCAGTCCTGGCCATAGCAATCAGACAAGAAAAAGAAATAAAAAGCATCTAAATTGGCAGGGAAGAGGTAAAACTTTCCCTATTTGCAGATGACATGATATTGTATATAGAAAACCTGAAAGACTCCACCAAAAAACTGCTTGAACTGATAAATGAATTCAGGGAAGTTGCAGGATACAAAATCAACATACAGAAATCTGTTGCATTTCAATACATCAATTATGAAGGAGGAGAAAGAGACCTTAAGGAATCAATCCCATTTATAATTATACCAAAAACAATAAGATACCTAGGAATAAACCTAACCAACATATTGAAAGACCTGTCCTCTGAAAGCTATAAAATACTGACGAAAAAAATTGAAGATGACAGAAAGAAATGGAAAGACATTCCATGTTCATGGATCAGAAGAACAAATATTGTTAAAATGTCCATACTACCCAAAGCAGTCTACACATTTAATGCCATCTCTATCAAAATACCAACAGCATTTTTCACATAACTAGAACAAGCAATCCTTAAATTTGTATGGAACCACAAAAGACCTTGACTAGCCAAAGCAACCTTAAAAACGAAAAGGTGGAGACATCACAATTCAAGACTACAAGTTATATTATAAGGCTTTAGTAATCAAAAAAGTATGGTACTGGCACAAAAACAGACACATAGATCAATGGAACAGAAGAGAAAACTCAGAAATAAACCTACACTGTATGGTCAATTAATCTTCAACAAAGCAAGAAAGAATATCCAATGAGAAAAAGTCTCTTCAAGAAATGGTTTTGGGAAAACTGGACAGCAACATGCAGAAGAATGAATTTTCTTCCACTTTCTTCCACCACACACAAAATTATACTCAAAATGGATGAAAGACCTAAATGTGAGACCTGAAAACCATAAAAATCCTAGAAGACAGCATAGGCAGTAATGTCTCTGACACTGGCCACAGCAACTTCTTTCCAGATATGTCTCCTGAGGCAAGGGAAACAAAAGCAAAAATAAACTACTGGGACTACATCAAAATAAAAAGCTTCTGCACAGCAAAGGAAACAATCAACAAAACTAAAAGGCAGCCTATAGAATGGGAGAAGATATTTGCAAATCACATATCTGATAAAAGGTTAGTATCCAAAATATATAAAGAACTTATAAAACTCAATACCCAAAAAACCAACTAATCCAATTTTTTAAAAATGGGCAGACCACATGAATAGACATTTTTCTAAAAAAGACATCCAGATGGGGCCAACAGACACATGGAAAGTTCACTCATCATCAGGGAAATACAAATCAAAACTACGAGATATCACCTCATGCCTGTCAGAATGGCTAAAATCAACAACACAAGAAACAACAGGTGTTGGCGAGGATGCGGAGAAAGAGAAACCCTCATCACTGTTGGTGGGAATGCAAACTGCGGGGCCACTGTTGAAAACAGTATGGCAGTTTCTCAAAAAGTTAAAAACAGAACTACCCTACAATCCAGCAGTCATACTACTAGGTATTTACCCAGAGAATACAAAAATACTAATTCAAAGGCATATATATACCCTGATGTTTATTTATAGCAGCATTATCTACAATAGCTACATTATGGAAATAGCTCAAGTGTACATCCCCTGATTAATGGATAAAGAAGATATGAGATACACATACACACAATGGAATATTACTTGGTCATAAAAAAGAATGAAACCTTGCCATTTGCAATGACATGGATGGAGCTACAGTGCATAATGCTAAGCGAAATAGAGAAAGACCACACCATATGATTTCACTCATATGTGGAATTTCAGAAACAAAACAAATGAGCATAGGGAAAAAAAGATAGAGGCAAACCTAGAAGCTCTCAACTACAGAGAACAAATTGATGGATACCAGAGGGGAGGTGGGTGGGAGAATGGATAAAATAGGTGATGGGAATTAAGGAGCGCACTTGTCATGGAAGTGTTGAATTACTATATGTGCACCTGAAACTAATATTACATTGGATGTGAAGTGAAATTTAAATAAAAACTTTTTAAAAAAATGTTACCATTGGGGGAAACTGGTCAAAGTGTTTTAAGGATTTCTCTATATTTCTTACAACTACATGAGTTGGCAATTATCACTAACAATATCAATTAAAAAAGAATTAAAAAACCCAAGAATGATACATCCCAGCTTGTGTGCTTCCTCCTTAATAATGCATCCAAAAGGGCATCTGGGTGGCTCAGTCAGTTAAGCTCCACCTTCGGCTCAGGTCATGATCCCAGGGTCCTGGGATTGAGTCCCACATCAGGCTCCCTGCTTGTGGGGAGTCTGCTTCTCCCTCTGCCTCTCCCCCTGCTCGTGTGCTCTCTCTCTCTCAAGCTCTCTCTCACACATTAAATAAATAAATAAATAAATAAATAAATAAATAAAATAAATAAAAATTCATCCAAAAGCCAGTAAATGAGACCAAGTATGAAAGGCATCTATGTATGGGGGCAAAAAGAGGACCAGTGGGGGTTAGTGCTGAAACAGAGTGGGAAGGGCGTTTACGTGTGGGGTAAGGGGAGATTAATCAACAGTAAGTAGATCTTCTGAAGATAGAAAGCAGGCTTCTCACTGCTGGAGATAGGAGTTACAAATATGGAAAGGGAGAAACTAGGATCATCCCCATGATGTTAGGTGGGAATTGCATATATGGGGTTTGAATTCACGATTTTCAGTAGAGATTTTATATATATATATATATATATATATATATATATATATATATATATAT
>NW_022589725.1:36721707-36749483 GCF_004348235.1 Phoca vitulina
TATATATATATATATATATATATATATATATATATATATATATATATATATAAATACTCATGCAACCATATGCATGTGAGTGTGTATGTATATAAGAACATGCACACTCCTTAGCTCTATCCATTAATTGTGCCTGGAAGTAGTGACATCCCAGGAGCCGTGGGCACTCCTGGTGCCCAGGTCTTGGTCCCAAACACCATTCTACAGTAAAGGTGACTGGGGGCTTCTTGTGGGAGGTAACTGATTACAGGCTGAGGCAGGGGAAGTATTAGATGAACATGGAATATCTGAGGGTACCAGAAAGTAAGGAACTGCTCAAAAAATGATCAGGATCTGTCTGGAGGACCCAGAAACCACTGTGAAGGGACTTTCATTGGCCAACTCTGGGACAATTTGAACACGAAAATAAATACTGATGGTAATGTATTATAACCCACTGAATTAAACAGGATCCTAGGATAATAATATGATGATGGAATGAATAAATAAGTGAACAGAAAAGAAAGCTCTTCCTTATACTAGAATACCAATAAGATTAGTTACCAACTGGCCACCATCACAGCAAAAAACAAAGGATGCTAAAATAAGGGGATGAGAGTTTGATGGGGAACAGGGTATTTACATAATGTCAAAGTATCTACCCATACAGTACTCACCAATTACAAAGGGAAAAGTAACCTCCCTGTGGAGAAGCCCAGCCAACACCACCTAACCAGGAATCAAAGCTGACATCACAAGGAATGGGACAAATCACACTAAAGAGGCATAATCTAAAGGGAACATCAAAGAAACCAAACGGAGGGCCTTCCTACAAAAGAACTGCTTGTAATCTTCAAAAGTGCCCTGGTCCTAAAAACCAAGGCGTGACCAAGGGAGCCACGTGCTTCTGCCAGGGAGGGGACAGCTGGCAAAGCTCAGTGGGGTGGGGGCTCAGACGGCACTTTTGCACCCATGTTAACATCCCAACTTTGAGCCGGGGAAGGGGCGGATGGGTTGGCAACTCACTCTCAGATCTTTCGGAAAAGAGTTCTGTCTTTCCTTTTTGTAAGTGTGAAATTATTTCAAAATAATGAGAAAAGGAGAGTGATGTCAGCGTCATGCCGGTATCGATACCTGACCTGTTTGTTGAGCTCTTCCACTTCAGAGAAGGTCTTTTCCCTGTCTCTCTTTAAATCCTCGATTTCCTTCCTGTTGAAAAAGCAAAATGTACAGTATCAGTGACCAGCCAGTTTCTTTTTTTCCCTGTCACTGCCCCTGTAACAGTGGTGGCTCGGGGTGTGCAGCCACAGAAGAGACTCTCACGGCCTGCTCCTGGGACCCCAGAGCCACCACTCTGCCACTGTTCTCCACCACTGCTGCTGCCCACCCAGCTGGGACCCTGACCCTGGGAACCAGAGAAACACTGCCAGTACTCTAAGAACCTCCATGGAATTTCTCAGTCGCACACAGTAACATCTCATTAGCAAAACATGTGGCCATTCACACCCAGCGGCATAAATAGAACGAAAACAGCCTCGTATCTGCTGGTGTCTCTTGTAAAATGTAAAATTTCCTGACAGCAAATGAGGGAAACAATGGTTTCTTTTTTTTTTTAAGATGTTATTTATATATTTGAGATAGAGTGAGAGCACAAGCACTAGTGGGGGGGTGGGGGGGGGACAGACGGAGAGGGAGAAGCAGACTCCCCGCTGAGTAGGGAGCCTGATGCAGGATCGATCCTGGGATCCCGGGACCATGACCTGAGCTGAAGGCAGATGCTTAACTGACTGAGCCACCCAGGCGTCCAGGGAAACAATGGTTTCTAGAGGGGAAAAAACTTTTAGATTTCAGAAATGCTGTAATATAATAGTAATCACCTGTTGACCACCTGCTCTGGATGCCATATTTTAATAATCTTTAACTTCATAGTTGAAAAAAAAAAAAAGGTCAGGGCGCCTGGGTGGCTCAGTTGGTTAAGCGACTGCCTTCGGCTCAGGTCATGATCCTGGAGTCCCGGGATCGAGTCCCGCATCGGGCTCCCTGCTTGGCAGGGGGTCTGCTTCTCCCTCTGACCCTCCTCCCTCTCATGCTCTCTGTCTCATTCTCTCTCTCTCAAATAAATAAATAAAATCTTTAAAAAAAAAAAAAAAAAAAAGGTCAAACTGTCCTTGGATAAGCCTATGGAAGTGAAAGTAGAAAGCCACTCCCCTTCCACACCGAGGCACACACTCAACTGGCTGAGCCACCCAGGTGCCTGAACACTCCCCACTTTCCACAGCAACACCTTCAAAGCTCATTGTACAGAGAGCAAAGCGTGTTGTAGACTGGAGTCCAGGCAGAACCACAGAGCCAGGGCCCTTACCTCTGGGCATCACTTGTCCTTTCTGCAGCTTCAAGCTTTTGCTGAATCCTTCCCAGCTCATTTTTCAACAATGTGTTTTCTTCAGAAAGCCTATCCAACTCGATTCTGCATGAAAAATTGAAAACAAGTGGTAAGAGTGGGGACTCCAGGAGCTGGCCACCATATGTAGTTCACATGAGTATGGTCTTGCAGGTGGAAGTCATGGTGGACCCTGCATCATCTCTGGATGGCACAGAGCACATGGTTCCTTTTCCTTTATGCACTGCTGACATCCTATGGTTTGCATCTCCCAAGCAACAAGCTACAGAAAATAAAGCATTCTTAGCTTCTAAAACAATCAATCACACAATCAACTCATTAAGAGTATTCAGCACCTCGGTTCTGTTTACTTCATGTTTACAGCTGACCTGTTACCACATCTCACAACCACTAACTAAAACGAGTGTGCTCATGGCTGGTATCAACGCACAATGCTGGCTGTGGGTCCTCAGGTTATGGCATGGTAGTAACCAGGAACTCTAGCATGGAGCTAAGGAACATGAGCAATCAGAAGATCAAAACACATTTTCCTCTTTAGGGAGAGCTACCTGCATTGTACACTCTTCAGGTCAGCACTAGGGATGAGAAAACTGGGGAGATGCCCACATCCCTTGTACAGAGAGAGACCTAATGCAAGGTGGATCTCTCAGTGGGAAAAAGCAAGCATGAGTAGCTACCACATGAACCAAGTCTGCTTGGAGCGACCTTTGCTTTCTGATACCTTAGAGATCTCCACTTGGGTAACACCACTGACATATGACAGATAAGCAATTTACCAGTAAAGATCACAAATGAGGCAGCTTAAAACCCGTATTTGCTGCCCGAGAAATTTATTCTTTTTTTTTTTAGATTTTTATTTATTTGAGAGAGAGTGCATATGAGCAAGGGGAGGGGCAGAGGGAGAGGGAGAAGCAGACTCCCCACTGAGCAGGGAGCCCGACGTGGGGCTTGATCCCAGGACTGAGCTGAAGTCAGATGCTTAACGAACTGAGCCACCCAGGTACCCCCACCCTAGAAATTTATTCTTAATAGACACTGGTCTGACATTTGTTCCCCCCACCAATAGGTCCCTATCTGGCATTAGCTTCTAATTTTTTCAATCTAAAAATATTCAAAGCCACATGGTCTTGTTATGTTTAATGTAATAGGCTTATAATACCAAGCATAAGTGTCTTCTTCATACACATAAATATAACGTCATTTTATCTCATGAGGAACTAAAGACAAAAATAAAGAAAGGGAAGTCATTGGAATTTTTAAAGCAGCAAACGGTTTCAAGCAGAGGAGAGAAACAAATGAGGTCTGTGTTTGGGAACCGCCACTCTGGCTCCAGGACGGAAAACTGACTCAGTGCTGCTGCGTGTGTTGGGGCGGTTTCCACTTCAGCTTCCTGGGCCTCAGAGAAGCTGATGGCTGTCCCACTCCGTCCCCCTCACCACACCAAGCAACTAGAGCTCTGTGAGACTGACCATACAATGGGTGACTGTCCTCACAGAAGGTAAGGGAAACCTCCAAGAGCCCCCTAATAAAACAAAAGTCTAGATGCTGAAACCCCGGCTGTGAGCATTAAGCCACACACAGACAGGGTTACCCTGAGGCCAGTGCCCATGGCAGCACTGCCATCAGCAGCGTGGAAAAACCACACCGGGCGGGCCTACATTAAGCAGTGCCCTAGAAGGAAGTTAAAGTGGTCCCAGATTAGCAGCTCCCAAGTCTCAGCAAAAGCAGTATCCGCCCTTTCTTCAGAAAGCATCCTCTACTACAGTTCCGGAGATTCCCAGAGATGAACAGCATGTAAACACAAGCTCACAGTCACAGATCACCACAACATACATGGAAAAAAGCCACCTCCCAGCAGCAGCAGAAGCAAAACAGCAGACTGGATCCCACAGGAACCTCAGATATTGGAATTATCAGACACAAACTAAGGATAAGATTGTAAAATGTTTACATAATAAAAAATAAACAAGAAACAAGAACTATCAAAAATGATCAGACCAAAAAGGACAAAACAGGGCTTTTGGAAATGGGGAAGAAAAAAAAAAGGCAATGTCGAAATAAAACCTCACTGAATGAGTTAAATGGCAGATTTAAACAGAGCTGAAGGAAGAATTACTGATCCGGAACACAGAGATAGGAAAAAAAGTACCCAGAATGCGACAAGAGAGAAAAGAAGATAAAAGAGATGGAAGGGAAGAAATGGAGGAAAAGTGAAAAGATCTAACATCATACATCTAATTGTAGAGTGAGAGGAGAAGTGATGTTTTAAAAATAATGGCTGAGAAGTTTTCATAAGACACAAATTCAATGGGTACAATGTTTTTCTAAGCAGGATGAGTAGAAAGAAAACCACACCTGTGCCCTATAACCTGACAATTCCATTCTTAGGTACACCCCAATGTAAATGCTCCAAAAGACATGGATAAGAAGTTTCTTAGCAGTACTATTTGTGAAGACTAAAACTAAACACTATTCAAATGCCCATCCACAAGTGAATGAGTAAACTGTGTTACATTCACACAACAGAAGAATCCACAGCAATGAACCATATGAATGAACTACAGCTATAGGTCCTGGATCATCCAGGTGGGCCCAATGTAATCACAGGGTCCTGAAATGTGGAAAAGGGAGGGAGGAGAGTGGGGGTCAGAGTGATGTGATGTCAGGTGGACCTGACCAGTCATTACCAGCTTTAGATGGAAGGGGGCCAGGAACAAGGAATGCAAGCAGTCCACAGAGGCTGGAAAACAGGAGAACAGCGATTCTCTTCTAGAGCCACCAAAAAGGAAGGCAACCCTGCCAGCATCTTAATTTTAGTCCAGTCATAACCATTTCAGACTTCTAAGCTCCAAAACTGTAAAATCATAAATTGTGTTGTTTTAAGCCACTAACTTAGTAATAGTGGTAATTCGTTACAGCAGCAATAGGAGACTAAGAACCAATACAGAGCAACAACTAGACAGAGTAGACTACCCAATGTCAATGGTGGAATCTTTTTTGTTTTAAAGATTTATTTGAGAGAGAGCACGCTCATGAATGGGGGAGGGGCAAAGGGAGAGAGAGAATCCTCAAGCAGATTCCCCACTCAGCATGGAGCCAGACTCGGTGTTCTACCCCAGGACCCTGAGGTCATGATCTGAGCCAAAACCAAGAGCCGGGCTCTCAACCGACTGAGCCCCCCAGGCGCCCCCTACCAAACATTTAAAGAAGAAAATGCTAATCCTTCTCAAACTCTTACAGGAAAACTATAGACCAATATCCTTTCCCAACATTGATGCTAGAATCCTCACAAAATACTAATAATGATTACTGTTTAATAGATACAGAGTTTCTGCTTTGAATGATGAGAAAGTTTTGGAAGTAGAAAGTGGTGATGAAAAAGAAAAAAGAAAGTGGTGATGGTTTACACATTGTGCATGTTTAATGCCACTAAATTATGTGGTTAAAATGGTCGATTTTACATTATGTATACTTTGCCATGATTAAAAAAAAGTCAATATCCATTGACAGAAAAACTAATTTAAAAAGACTGGTACACTCTTAAAGGATATTAAAGAGATATAATAACTAAATGCACACCACGATCCTTGATTAGATCTGGGGTAGGTGAACAATCTAGAAAATACATACTGAAACAATTGGCAAAATCTGGAAGTGGAGTGCAAATTAAAAATAGCAGTGCATTCGAATTAAATCTCCCACATGTGATAACAATGCTGTGGATATGCAGGAGAACATCCTTGTTCTTATAAAATAACATGTTGAAATATTTAGCAGTAAAATGTCATAATGTCTGCAATTATCCCCAATGATTCAGAAAGAATTTAAAAAGGGTGTGTGTGGAATTGTGTATAGAGCAAAAGAGCAACAGAAGAGGTGACCGTGGATGAATTCGGCCACGTAGACATTCAGACCACTTCTGTTCTCTAATCTACTGGCAGAGATTCTTTCACAATCCAAATCTGGTCGTGTCACTCTGCACTTTGCTTTCTCCTTGATAAAGACCCAAATCTTCACCATGGCCTTTAAGGTCCTGCAGGTCTGAGCTCTGCCCAGCCAAGGGGCCTGTGGCTGGTGTGGGTTTGGAAGGCAGCTATGCTCACCATTATCCCACCAACACCAGCTCTGGTGTGGGTTTGGAAGGTGGTCCCATGTGTTTCCTTACAAGTGGCCACAAGGGAGTTGTGGCCAGGGGTCCACTGGCTGGTGCTGGGGATAGACCTGCCCTCAGAGAGCAGGGGCTGGGGGCCCAGCTTGGGGAGTGAGGGATGCCAGTGGGCTCGGGGGGCACCTGCATGTTGCTGAGCCCAGTAGACTCCTTCAGGCTGCAGGTCTTGTGTGAATTGGCCTCTCAAGGGCTCTGGAGACAAGTGTTCCTCTCTCCTTGCAGGATTCTTCCCCAAAGACACAGCTCCTTGGTTTCCCCTTCCTC
Organism: Phoca vitulina; assembly: GCF_004348235.1. Lineage (NCBI taxonomy): Eukaryota > Metazoa > Chordata > Mammalia > Carnivora > Phocidae > Phoca > Phoca vitulina. The sequence goes on from NW_022589725.1 coordinate 36,728,520, forward strand.
TGAGGGCTCCTTCCTCGACTCTCCACCTACCTCACTCCACAGGCTCCTCAAGTGTAACTGAATCCTGCTCTCCCCACTTCTTGGTCAGTGGCATTTCTGTGGAGTGCTCTGAGTGCTCTGTGACCCACTTCCAATCTCCCTGTGAAAATCCCATCCTCCTGTAACCCATCAACTTGGCCTCGACACTCCTGCCAGTTTACTCCCTGCACCTCTGATGCTATCACTCTGGTCCCCAGCCACTGTCACTTCTTGCCTGGACATCTGCAGTAGCCACCTCCCCCTGCCCTCCACCCACCTCCTCCTATACACCCACCCCACAACCCCTGCAATCCACTCTTCCCGGTTTCCCTGGCTAACCGAGAGCATGTTTCCACAGCTGCCCGGCTCAGGGCCCCAGCAGCCTGCCTCTCAAAAACCCTCCCCATACCCACAAGAGCCGGTTCCTATTCACATTCCCCTCTGCACAGCCATCTCCTTATTCCCCAAAGCCCTCTAACCTGGGCAAAGCCTGCTCCTGCCCCAGGTCCTCCTCCGCCTTCCCAGATCTGAACACCTCACCTCCCAGAAAACTACCGGCTTGAATTTGGGCCGGTCGTTTCTATATACTCCCTTAGGCTTTCACCATTTGTGCACGTGTCCCTAGAAAATGTACATGGTCTCAGGAGCATGGCCTTTAAGTTTCCTCATATTTGAAACAGGGCAGCAAGTTTCTTCCTGACACTGAGACACGCAGGAAGCACGGCACCTCCCCCAGAGGCTGAAAGCCGTAAACCTGTCTTGCACCCTGCTGCTATCCCTAGCTGTACCCCCACATAGAAGATGCCCCATAATCACTGTCAAGGAGTGAAGACCCTCCTGAGAATACAACTGTGACTTTAGCTGTGGGGTCAACAGGAAGGGAGTGAGACTCAAGGTGCTGGGCTGCTTCTGTGCCTAAGGCCCCTCCCTGTGTTTGCCTGGGGCCTGCCACAGACTCGTGTGCAGAACAGGTACCCACGATGTGTCCGCAGGGCCCAAGACCAGCCTCTGTGTGTCTGGGACTTGCTATGGAGCATCCAGGACTGTAAGTGCGTGTTCTACATTCATTTCGTGCTCCATGCCCTTTGGGGGCACGGCACCCTCTGCACTTCATGGGTGACAAAATTTAGAAGTCAGGCCACTACAAACAAAGTGCTCTATGGTTTAGAGACACCCACATAAAAGGCAGGGACATCAAGTAATGGCACCTGTAGGAGGTGAGGAGGCCTGGTGCCTAGGAGGCTTCTAGCTATGCTAGTATTTTTTCTTAAGCTGGGTGGTGCCTTGACATTTCTTCCTTTTGGTTTCATGTCAATCCCACATAATCTTTTTACTCAATGAAGCTAACTGCCCGTGGTCACCCAGGTAGCAGGAGCTGATGCCTGAGGGGGACTGTAGGGCTCTCTGAATTTGGCCCATATACCAACATCTCGAGGCCATCTCCCCAGCTTCAGGCTTCCCCTGAAGGCATCAACTGCAGCAGCATCTTGAACCCCCCTGGGCACTCATGCCCCACCCCCAGCCTCCCAGGAGGTGTCTGAGCTGGACGGCTTCCTCTGTTGCTCCACTCAGGAAGCTCAGGAACTTGCAGTTCAAGGACAGTGCCTGGCACACATGCTGGCGGGGCAAAGTAGTGGGTCCTGCTCAAAGTCAGCAGGAAGAGAGCTCAGGCGACCCAGAACTGAAGCAGGGTTCCAAACACAGTCTGTCTTTGTCCTTGTGAGACCAGCGAGAACTTCCTAAGGACAGGAGCAGGGGACACCAAGGCCAGATGAACTGCCCAGAATGGCCCAACTCTGCCCTCACCCATTCACTGGGCATGTGGTGACCTGTGGGATGCCCCGGGGTCGGGGCCGGGCTTATGACCCCTGCACAGGCATGAGGGTTACATAATCCCCATCAGCAGCTGTGACGAGGCCCATGCAGTGGAGCCGGAGGTGAGAGGTTAGAGGGTATATAGCCTGACATTCTAAGAATGGGTAGAAACCAAACCTGTTGTTCTCTCTTGAATCTGCTTCTTTCTCAAGAACCCGAACGACTTCTTCCAGCCGCAGAAGTTTGGTTTGCATGTCGTCCTTCTCTCTTTCCAGGGCCGTGTTGGCCTCTTCCTCCCGCAGGGCCTTAAGCTGCTCCTGCCCCGCCACCTGGGGGCCAGTGAGGTGGGGTTGGGAGAGCGAGGTGCCCTCCTTGGCCCTGTCCCTGCTGTGCTGCAGCCCCTGCTCCAGCGTGCTCTCCCCATGCTGGCCCTGTTCCGCCACAGCCTGTCCCTGGCTGCCCGTGGGGGCCAGACCCTCACTCAGATGCCCAGCTCGCTCCAGAATGGCCAGCTGCCTCTCAGTCTCTCCTCTGCCCACTGGTGGGGGCTGGGCTGGTGAGGCATCTCCTTCTGTTCCCCAGAGCAGCTCCTGGGCTTCAGTCTGGCTCACACCAGCTGAGTTGCCAGCAAGAGGCACTGGCTCCTCCAGAACCGCTCTCCTGTCCACCCCACGTGGGTGCACCTGTGCCCCCCTCTCGGGAGGAGCAGAAGCCACCTCTTCGGCAACGAGCACATGCCGACCATCCTCTCTGAAGCCAAGGCTCTCCAAGGGCCCTCTGCGGGCCAGGGCAGGGGCTAGGGCTGGGCTCTGCTGGGCATCCACACGCCTGCACCTGGTTTGCCCATGGCCACGCCCATCGCCAGGTTCCAGCCAGGCCAGTGGCTGCTCCCTCCTGCCTGCACCCTCCTGCTCACGACCTGCCACTGCTGGCCTGTCCCTCCAGCAGGCCCACAGCATGTCTGTTGCCCATACGGACCTTCCCACTTGTTTCCTACAGGTGAGCTCCAGCTTCTCCTCCTCCAGGGCGGAGGACCTGCAAAATTCTGCCTGTTCATTGCCTACCAGCTCCTGCGGCTTCCGCTGCTGACTTCCCCAGCGTGGGTGGGGCTCCTCCCCCCTGCCCGCCCTCCGCTCCTTCTCCTGGTCATGCTGCTCTGTCACCTCGTGGACTTGCAGCAGAGCTCTCTGGAGCACCTCTTCCTTCTCCTGCTGAGGCTGCAGCGCAAAGTGCTTACAGTGGGCAGCCTGCTGGGCTTCCATCCTTGAGAGCTCGTAGTTCAGCACAACTTCGGCCTCTTTCCTACAGAAACAGAGCACGTCACAGGCGCTGTGGGCACAGCTCAGGCCCGGTCCTACCCCCAGGTTGGAAAGGCCTCCTCACAGGCTCCTCTTGTCCTGACCACGGACCTCCTCTGCCTGGCCTGCTCTGTCCCCTCACCCCCATGCACCCCAGCGTTCCATCCATGCCCTGGGACCCTCTGTAGAGGGTCTATCGGAGGATCTGCCCTCAGTAGGGTTGGGTTCTACATACAGAAGCTGACACGAAACCATTCACACACATGACTGGTAAGTGTAAGTTGATTATAACTAAATAGGATAAAAATTCAGTACCTGAGTCATGCAGGCCACATGTCCAGGGCTCAGCAGCCACGTGTGGCTGGTGGCTCCCATCATGGATGAAGAAGATACAGGACGTGTCCCCCATCACAGGAAGTACTAAGGACAGTGCTGGTCTAAAACTTTAGTGAGATGTGTGGCTCTCACCTACAGTTCAAAGCTACCCTTGAAAATCTGGTAAGTTGCTGGGCACTAGGCCTTCACAGCCCTGGGAGAATGGAGTCCCAGCCGAGGTGAGGGCACTAAGGACATGTTCTTTGTGGCTGGTGCCAGCCTGAGAACAGGACATGTGGCCGGATGTGGCTCTAGGTCCAGCGTGGGGAAGGACTGTGAACAGCAAGCAGGTCCTCCAGATGGATGGCGCAGGCTGGTGGAAGGGGCTACCATGCACCGGCCCATCTACTGCCAGTAGGGTCTAGAGGGACTTGGGTCAAGTCCCTTATCGCATAGCTCTGGGGTTTAAGAGAAAATAACTTAAAGCTCAGAGGAAGCACATGACTTAAAAATGACCTTTATCATCCTGTAGGAGAGCGACAGTTCCCATCAGCCCCCACGGGCCCAAGGCCCTTCCACTGGTGTCATATGGAGTGCAGGGAGGAAGGAGCACCCACAGACTTGGGGGGCAGTCTGGTTCTTTCACAGCACATCCTACGTACTCAGGCTAACTCGAATCACTGAGCCAAAGGGGAGAGTACATCCCACCCAGGTTGGAGGGCATAGTCTCTACATAAAGGCTGTCGACATCTTGCAATCAGGGGGTGACTGAGGCCACATGCACTCAGCTCCAACACCGAACCCCACCGAGCCCTACATAAGCCCTCTGTGAGGAGCACGGTGTGGTGGGCCACTCCACTGTGAGCCATCCGCTCAGCCCTGGGTCAACATATGCTGGGTGTAGTCATCCCCTCCTGAACTGGATGGGTCCAAGACTCCCCACAAGACACGGAGGGGCTGACTGACCAGCACCATGGCTAAGATAACTAGTCATTTCACTCTACCAAGTCAGACCCACTCGACAAGGAATGAACACATGGGTATTTCTCATGTCATTATGACACTGTTTGACACAAAATGCCATATCCCAGTTTTCCAAATAAACCTTTCCTCTCCTTTGCTCACACCTTTTGGCCTTTCCAAGAACCTCACCAACCCAAATTATTTGTCTTTCCCATTGTTTTAGGGGTTTTAGACCTTTCATCCATCTGCTCATGTGCTAGAAAATTAAATGAGATATTAAAGGAAGATTAAAGGAAGAACATACTGCCCTTTGCAAGTGTGAGGCAAAATTCTACAAGGAATTTTAACTCTTAAGCTCTAGTTAACAGATATTTTTAATACGAAAGAACAATCCTTACCTGATGACCTGTTCTTTCTTTTTTTAAAAAAATATTTTATATATTTATTATTTTGGGGGGGTAGTGCGCTGTGAGCACGGGGAGGGGAAAAGAGAGAGGAAGACAGAGAATCTCAAGCAGACAGCACTGAGCATGAAGTCTGATCTGGGGCTCGGTCCCGTGTCTCTGATATCATGACCTGAGCCAAAACCAAGAGTCTAACACTTAACTGACTGAGCCACCCAGGTGCCCCTGACCTGTTCTTTCAATGCTCACCTACCTGCCCTGAGAAAAAGCACCCCGTTAGCAGGTACTATGATTCTGAGCAGTTTCCTGATGCAGTTTCAAATCTGGGTTCTTGGCAAGAACCCCTAACTGTAAGACCCTGAAAGGACGCAGTGCCTGACCTGACTCGCTGCAGCTCGTTCCGATGCCTCTGGTGCTGTCCCTGCTCCGGTGGGTCCTGCTCTCGGGCCAGCCGCCCGGCTGGGCCAGATAGCGCCTGAATGCAGCACTGCCCCAACCCCGCCCTCTCCGGCAGAGGGCCACAGGCCGCCTGCTGGAGCTGGTCCTGCAGGCCTCGGATGAGCTCCTGAGACTTCCCGAGCAGCACCTCCAGGTCAGCCCTCCGGCACTCCAGCACGTGGACCTCAAGCCTGAAGGCCTGCTGCATCTGCTCCCTCTCCTTCGTGAAGTCTCTCCTCATCAGCTCCATTTCCCTCTCGTAAGAATTTACCTGAAAAGAGAAATGTGAGCAGTGTCCATCAGGAGGTCCTGAAAATGACTTACTGGGCAACACAACACAGAAATACCAGACTTCTAGGCATGACACCCAAAGAATGGTGGCCCAGACCCAAAGCGGTGCACAGGCCTGTGAACAGAAAGAGCGGCGCTAAGGACAGTGGAGCCTCTCCCAGAGCGCAGTGTGGCCTCAGGCTTCCCTTGTCTCCCATAACCTTCACAAGGGCCCCAGGAGGCAGGTCCAGCAGGTGGGGAACGGAGACTGGGATCACGTTGGGCCAGGCGCCTGGTGGGACAACTGAGAGAACTGGGGAGCCTTCATGAGACCAGGGGTGGCTCTGAACATCCTCCAGCTCCAGGGGCACGGCTACTGCAGGAGTTTCCAGCTAATGCATCCCAGGGAGCCCAGAGGCACAAGCACAGGACAGGCACTCCCACCTTGCTGCTACTCTTACGCCTGATAACAAAGCGTGGAAACAAGTCGTGGACATGTCTCTTAACAAAACCCCACCACGATCTGCTAACAGAGCAGAAGACAAGTTCATCTAAAAAGACAGACTCAGCCAAGGTCCTGGTCACAAGGTCACAGAGTACCCCACAAAGGGCAATCCCAGGGTCGCATCAGCTTAGAACACAGATGGGAGCTCTGATTCCCTGATGGCAGAGTGGGCAGCAAGGTCTGGCCTCAGTGCGACGACCCCTATGACACTTGGGTACACATAACCCCATTCCCTCCCTTTACTGGTCATTCCTTATCTCCTGCCTCCTTCCAAAGAAGGTGTGAGGCAAAATGTTCATTTTCTTTACATTTCCCCACAATCTCCTGTCCCCGAGCGGGCTTCCTAAGGGGCGCAGGATCTAGGACACACGTGTGCATGCAGAAACATGCACAGCCAAGCAAGGCTTTCCAGCGCGCAGCAGGAAGCTTCTCTGTGTCCCTGTGGCCGCCCTCACTCCCCCTGACCTTGGTCTCCAGCTGGATCTTGAGGTCTTGGCAGTGTTCCTTCACCTGCTCCATCATTATCTCCGTTTCTAAACTCACTGGAATGGAATCACCAACAAATGAGATGACACCTGCAAACAAAGAGACATTCCTGTTTCTGTCCTGCCGAGGATGCCGTAGGCCGTTCCCAGCCCTCCGATCCGACATTTGGCCGGCACTGAGTATTCAGCCTAGTCGTCTGCCACCATGCCCCTGACCACGCACAACCCTCCATGGGCCTTTTCTGCAAGAGGAATGTTGTGCTGGCAGAGACAGCCAACCCTCGTGGGTTTCCACAAGCAATCTACTATGCTTAGCTCTCAAGGTAGGAGCTCTTCAGAAATCAGCATTCCGAGTCTTTGCCAGAACACACATTACCCAAAGATATAACCAGGAGGCTCCCTGCAAGATCTGTCAGGCCCTTGGATTCCCTAAAAGATGCTGTACATGGTACGTTTACTGCCCCCTGAATTCTGTTCCCTGATGCCAGGCACACAGAGGGACTGGGAAGACCGAGCAACGAGTGTGACCTGTCTCAGACAGTCAGTGCTTTATGATGAGGCACTATGAGCCTTATTTTTTCAAGCTTTTTATTCTAGCTATGCCCTTTTCTTAGAGACTTTATGTTACTTACTACTACATGATAATAACATGGGTTTTCAATATGTTAAACACAGTAAATACTCATGGAGTCAAAGTTCTGACAGATCACAGGAAAGACTACATGAGTGACCCCTTGTTCCCGAGGATTCTCCTCACTGACCATGTCAGACGTCCTTGCAGCTCATTTTGCGAGGTGCCTGTGGAACTGCAAGCACCGCCCGGGGCACCAGGCATTTCTGGTGCTACTGAGTAACATGCCCAAGGGCTGACTCAAAATGTGAGTTTTGGCCACTGCTCAGGTTTTGTGCTGGTCTGGGGCTGGGGAAGTGAAGGGAGATGACACACGCCTTAACGATTTGCCATGAAAAAAAACGACAGAGTGAGGGCCATGGGGCCGAGAGAAGTCAGGATAAGCACCTCAGGAAAGCAAGCAGCCCCTGCCCTGTAAACCGGAGCTGCCACCTGGTTCTGGCCAAGTAGGCCCAGGTGCACGAGCAGCTGGTAGGAGTGGCTCCAGCTGGAAGTACTGAGGGCACGGCCGCCAGGACCCCACAGCCCTTCTACCAAAACTCCCCTGTGGCAGCAGAACCCTCCTCCTTTGGAGGGGCAGACAGGACTTCTGTGTTCAGATGGAGGGTGGTGGGGGGGCAAAGGGGAAGAGAAAGGGCCCTGGTGCGGGATCAGTGATGACACAGAGGCTGGGGCTGCCTTCTGGTGCCACAGTCCAAGGTCTTCTGGACAAGGGCCAACCAAGGTATGGGTCCCTAGCTCTGCTGATCCCTGGGTTATGGTTGGCAGCTCTTGACAAGGGTCCCATGTTCCGTGCATCCCACACTCCTCCAGGGACAAAGGGAGGTAGCAATCCTCTCCCCCTTCCCTGTGGCCAGGCTGCCCACCTGGCCATGTGTAACACTAATCTGGGGATGTGATGTTGTCCGGTGTGCTGGCCGTACCCCAACCCCTCCCAGCTGAGGACAGTCAGGACAGCAGGTCTTGGAAGTCATCAGACTCCACTAAAGAAGATGCTGTGAGGGGATCCCCTTAAGGGACTGAGGAAGCTGGACCCAGTGCACAGAAAGCCCCACTTGGTTCCCATGTTGGCTCTCTTAGGTACAAACTTTATTCTTTTTTTTTTTTTTCCAAGATCTCATTTATTTTATTTGAGAAAAAGGTTAAGAGAAAGAGGGAGAGGGAGAGAGACCATGTGCAGGGGGAGGGGTGGAGGAAGAGGGAGAGAATCTCAAGCAGACTCCGTGCTGAGTGCAGAGCCCAAGGCTGGGCTCAATCTCATGACCCTGCAATCATGACCTGAGCCGAAATCAAATTTTAACCGACTGAGCCACCCAGGTGCCCCCCTTTTTCCTGTTTCATTAAGTAAACAGCTTTAGGACAATATAGGAACTCTGACTGCTCTCAGGGTTGCAGATGAGAACAAGATGCTCTCTGAGGGGCTGACTCTGCTATGGTACATGGTCAGTGGAGGCAACCACGTGGCTGGGGGTGGGGCAGTCCCGGTGGTCCCCACAGGCCCCCCACCAGCAGCGGTGCGCATGGAACCGCATGCAGCATGTGAATTTGCATAGTGCCCACCCCATGCAACTTCCAGGAAAGGTGGCAATCAGCCAAACCCACCCTGTCCTCCAGAAGGACCATGGAAACCTGAAGGAAAGCTGTGGCATCTGAACCCCACCCCCCCAATTCTAGTCTCTAGAAGGAGCCAATAACTGCGCCTCTTGGTGCCTGGAGCTTGTTCCAAACTTCACAGGCTGAAGAGTTAAGGACCGTGAAGCCCTGGTCTTCATTGTCAAGTAACCCCTTCAGCATCAGTGCTGTGCACAGGCAGGTGGAGCCGGCCCTTCCAGGGTGCCACAGCCACACCCCACCTCGACCCTTTGCACGCCATCCAGGGAGTAAACATCAGCCCTGTCTGCTGCAGTCCACATGAGGCCTCTGTGAATACCAGGAGTCCCTGACACATTTTACGCATTTACCTTCCCTCTCTGAGAGCTGTCACAGACCCAAGACCAGACATCATGCTCTGAGCAGGGCTGGGAGACCACCACCCTGCTCACTCCCAGCCTCCCCTCTCCTCCCTTCCCTCGATGACTATGTCTGACCCCTGCCGAACGCTCATCCTAGGGCATCTCTCTGGATCCTCCCCATAACCCAAGAGGCCCACTAGGACATGCCTGTCCTGAGGTCACTACCAGGTCATCATAACCTTCACCACTCTACCCAAATGGTAAAATCCTTACCATCTTCTACCTCCCTTGGGCCTCTGGGTATTGTCCCTGGCCTTGGGTTACAGGCCCTTCTCCCACATGTGGCAGTCCGAAGGGCATGTGATCCCTCGGAGGCCTGACATGCCGGGCAGCTGGCCCCCCTCCTGCAGAGTCCCCCGGGACCAGGGGGAAGCTCGTGCAGTGGGGGAAGACAGACACACCCTGCCACCAGCCTCTGCTCTCCCACAGCAGAAGCACACAAGCCGTCACCTCCCGGGACTGGGCTCCTACCTGCTGGCCCGTGTCCAGGGGGCAGCCGTTCCTCTGGCTGTGCGTGGGGCCGGCCATGCCAACTCGGGGGCAGCTGTGCTCGCAGGCCTTCCAGTGCAGCCTGCAGCTCGTCGTTGCGGTCCTGCAGGTCCTGTGGGGTACATCCAGACACCCCCTGCAGCCAGTGCGGCCACCTGAGGGGCGGTGAGGAATGGGGCAGTGTGGAGCCAGCCCGCCGAGGGAGCAGTCAGGTCTCAGGCCCTGACTTCCAGCACACAACACTTAAAACTGCATTCCTGTTTCCTAAGGACAGGTGAGCCAAACGAAAGCAGGGGCCACTTCTCGACCTTCTAGTACCCTGCGCCACTTTCGAGCACTCGATATTCAGAAGGGGCTCAGAAAAAAATAGTGGAGTAGAAACTGAAGAGAAATGTAGAAAATACAGAGAACCATTAACAGCTGAAACTCCAGTGATGTTGTGACGTGGGTGTGAGGCAGCAATGTCCCGGGATGTGTCCTGGGATTCTTTCCTCCGCTGCTGTTGAATCTGCAAACGGTTCTTTCTACAGCTACTGAGCCAAGAGGATACCAGGTGCTTCAGACCAAGGGCTACAGAACAAAGATGATCTTACCAAACAGAAAGGATGATGTCTGAGTGAGCACGCACACTGGGGGAGGTGGGGGGACTTGGGAGGCGGTCATGAAAGCTTCAGAGGAAGGGCCTCATTTGCAACCAGCGTAATTCTGTCCACACGTGAAAGAAACACATCTCAACAAGCACACCTGGTCACCTGATTTTTAAACGGCTAGAAAGGGTAGAGTTTATAGCCACTTTCTCAGACGGTCCCACAGCTAGCACACCACAGCTGTGTGTGTTGCCATGTCCACTCCTGACTCTGGGTCTATGTCCCCCTGCCCTGGAAGCTCAGCAAGCCCCTGACTGCCCCAGCCTGCAGGATCGCAGAAGTGATGCCCCGTCTTCCAAGGGTGCAGCTTCTAGCCAGCTTCTCCTTTTGGGATAGCCCCTCTAGCCAAGACCACATGGACACCCGGCACATCCACAAGCCTCCACATCCCTTGCTGGTTTTTAAATCCTATTTGAGTTTCCTTTCCAGGCGGCTCTCATTGAGTAGACCTCATCTTCCCAAAACTGTTCCTGAAGGCCAGCACCTGGCCTGTGGCTGCATGCCCCTGGAGAAGGAGCCTCTCACTGGCAGTCCTAGGCAGTGGGAGAAGGGACGGGTTCTGCACAGATCTCACAAGAAGCACAGATTCACACAGGGTCACTGTACCTCGTTCAGAATCTCCTAGACAAACATACAATTTTCCCCATGGAGGAAGCAGTTCTGTCTGGGGGGAAAGGGCAGGGCAGAAAGTAAGAGCTTCGGGACAAGTGTGCAGAGCAGAGCGTGGAGCCCCTGGTTCCTGACACAGCCTGTGGTCGCTGCTGCTCTAGCCCTGGGATGTCTAAGAAGGCAGCACTCGGTGCATAGGCCACCGAGCATCTCAGGTGCAGTGAGTCTGAATCGAGGTGTGCTGTAGCCTAAAATCTACACCAAATTTCAAAGACTGGATTCCAAAAAAACGGATATAATGGTAACATTGTAGAAATATTGAATTAAATAAAATGTTATTAAAATTGATGTCACCTATTTCTTTTTACATTTTTTTTTAAAGATTTTATTTATTTATTTGACACAGAGAGACACAGCAAGAGAGGGAACACAAGCAGACGGGGTGGGAGAGGGAGAAGCAGGCTTCCCGCTGAGCAGGAAGCCCGATGTGGGGCTCGATCCCAGGACCCCGGGATTACAACCTGAGCTGAAGGCAGATGTTTAACGATTGAGCCACCCAGGCGCCCCTCTTTTGACATTCTTTAATGTGCCTATGGGAAAACTTAAAATTACATGTGTACCTTGTATTGGGTATTTTGAAAACATACACACATCCCACAAATTCAGCAGTGCCAAAAAGCAGGTTTTCTTAGGTGTTATGCAGGGCATAGACTTCTCTGCTCGGAGGACACAGCAGGGAGCATCACCAGTTCTAACTGATGAGGGTGACATGCACCATCCTGGGCACGAGCTGTGGGCCCCAGCTCTACACAAAGGGTGTCTGGTGGGGCTGGGGAGCCAGGCACCTATTTCCACAGGGACTCACATTTACTTGGGGTGCCTATGGGTGCCAAAGGTACTACTGTACCAGCCAGGAAAGGCAACAAGTCCATTGCCGTAATTCTGCAGTACTAAGGGTCTGAGGGGAGGGTGGGACTTCCAACAGCAGCACTGGGAAGCATCAGAGAGGAAGGGGGTGCCAGCAGGCTGGCTGGGCCCAAGTAAGCACACACGTAAGGGGGGGATGAAGAACCACCCAGGGACAGATAATGGTGGGGACGTCAGTCAGGGGTTGGTGTGTGCGTCAGTCCATTTGGGCTGCTATCACAAAATACCACAGACAGGGCTTATCAAGAACAGAAATTTAGTTCTCATAGTTCTGGAGGTTAGAGTCCATGATCGAGGTGCGGACAGATTTAGTGTCTGGTGAGGGCTTCCTGGGTCGGAGATGTCTTTTCTTGCATCCTTACATGGTGGGACAGATGGGGGAGCTCTCTGGGACCCCTTACGTAAAGCACGAATACCTTTCACTGGGCTCCACCCTCATGACCTGATGACCTCTCAAAGGCCCAACACATCCTAACATAGTCACATTGCAGGACTAGGCTTCAACACATGAATTTGGGGACACCCAAGCATCACATCGGTAACTGAAAATGCAGAAAAGGAAAATGTGCATTTGGGGTTTCTGACCAAGGACACGCTCCTCCATTACAATGTCCACCTAAAGCAACAGCAGAAACATGAAACCACAGACAACTCTGATTAACATTTTACACTCCCCTTTAACCAAAGGCAGCCTCACCAAGGAAATGGAGAGAGCTGAAGGAAATGACAAAAAGCTAAAATGACAGTTAAGTAGAAAGAGGATTTGGCAACAAGGGAAAGCATGGTTTCCTTGCTAACAAATATCCTGGTCACAAAGTACAGGGAAACACCGAGCAGTGACTTTGGAAAGGCTGGATGATGCCCTGCGGGGAAGGCTGAAGGTTGTCTCTACCTCTGGAGACTGACTAAAAACACCATCAGCCCAGAGGCAGTGATGCTCCAGTAGCAAACAGCAGAGAAGCAGGACTCCTCTGGCTCACGGGAGAATTCCAAGGGTCAGCTGATAGGTATGGAGTGGGTGCTGGGCTTGGGAAATCATCATTTGGCAATCACTGTGGTAAAGACTGAAGTGGACACTAAATCCGGGGAAAATTCTGATGAAGAGCAGGATGTTTATGTGGTCTTTACGTGTCTCCCCACTGACTGATCATTAGTTGCACTGGAGGAAAAAAAAAAAAACCCAGTAATTATACAGTGGGGAAATCAGGTAACACCTTGACCAGGTGATCAAAAATTAACATCACCTATGCTGTCCCGCTGAGAACACATAATCTCAATTTAATCCAAAGGAAATATCAGAAAAAGACAAAATAAGAATGTTTAAAGATATCACTTTAAAAATACCCACGTCAGGGGCACCTGGGTGGCTCAGTCGTTAAGTGTCTGCCTTTGGCTCAGGTCATGATCCCAGGGTCCTGGGATCGAGCCCCGCATCGGGCTCCCTGCTCGGCAGGAAGCCTGCTTATCCTTCTCCCACTCCCCCAGCTTGTGCTCCTGCTCTCGCTATTTCTTTCTGTCAAATAAATAAATAAAATCTTAAAAATAAATAAATAAAAATTAAAAAAAAATAAAATTAAAAAATAAAAATACCCACATCAGAGACAAAAGCTGTAGGAAAGTGCTGTAGACTGGATGTGCCTTCCCTCCACCCCCAATTGGCAGGTTAAATAGTCACACCCAAGGAGAAGATTTTGAAGGCGTTGGGGGGGAGGGGGGCTTTGGGAGGTAATCAGGTCATGAGGGCGGAGCCTCATGAATGGGATCAGTGCCCTTGTGTTAGAGACCCCAGAGAGCTCCCTTGAAGGCAGCTTTCAGTCTGTCCCAGGAAAAGAGCTGTCACCAGACACTGGGCTGGGCCTGACCCCCAGGGCTCAGGAAATTTCTAGTAGAAGCTTCTGCCTAACTGTCCATCTTAACTTTTAGGAACTAAACTGCTAGAGCCTTCTGCCTAGCTGTCAATCTTACCTTTTAGAAACAAACTAATAAACTGCTGGAAAGGAAAAAGCAGCATCTGAGGAGGCCCAACTACAGATGAATCAGAAAGTGCCAGAAGTGACCCATAGTTACCTCAGCCTCATTATAATGTGAAAATCCCCCTCTGAATATTCATCCCAAGCCCTAGTAAAAGGAGCCTGCTTTCCCTCGTTTGGCTGTGTTTTAATTACTCCCAACCATCTCCCTGTTACTACAAATAAAGTGATCTTGTGAGGCAGCTCCACTGGGGTAGTCTCTGTAATTCACTATTTGGGTTCGAGAACTGTGGGAACGAAATCTCTTGTTTATAAGCCCCCCAGTCTATGTCGTTTCTGTTACAGCAGCCTGAATGGTCTAAAACAGAATGTTTCATGACAACTAAAGGCAGCATCTGACCCTATGCTGGATCCTGTACTGCAGGGGGAAAGGCTCTAAAGAACACTGTTAGGTTAACTAACAGAACTGAAATACGACCAGCAGGTTAAAGTATTGTCTCAGCGGGAATCATGAAGTCACTAAGTGTGCCACAGTTAGGCAGAATGGGAAGCGGGGTCTTCAGGAAGAAAAGCCCAGACTTCTGGCTTTTGCACATTTCTGTAGTGTAAGTAACTGCCACCATAGCTGATTTCAAGCTATCAAAGATTTAACAAGAAGCTGCAAAACTCCTGAGCACTAAACAATCAACTCTAGTGCACCTGCACACCTCTGCAAGGTAGGAGGACTAAGCCCATTCTTCGGAAATGCGCACTGACCTGCTGAGGGGTGGAGTGGCCCCATGATGCATGTCAAACCCTCTCAGATGTTCAGAAAATCACTGTGTGATTTTCCACACACAGCACACAAGTGAGCAAGTATGCAATGAGCACACAGAGTAAGATGTAAACAACAGGTGAATATGGGCAAAGGGCATCCAGGTGTCCCTGCCACTGTTTTTACTTTTGTAACTTCATGTATTAGAAATTATTTTCCAATAAAAAGGTTTTTTTTTAATGCTCTAAATGTAAGTTTGAAACAACCAAAAATAGTAAAAAAATGGAAAGACCAATTTCTAAATAAATGGATTAACTAACACTAATATGTACAATATTTCTGATGCTTCAAAAAATCAAATTTGAGGAAGCCGAAGTGAAATGATAACAGTTCTTTAAGTAACAAAGTCCTGTGAGAGAAAGATGGGGTTTATGCGTGTTTGAAAGATCCAGTGCACTAAAGTAATGTATTAGTTGATGGTTAGTTACAGGCTCTAAATCAAGGCAACAAGCTTAAAGCGAGGGAGGAAACATGACGTGTCACTGCAATCCAACCATCATGACAGATCCCCAACCCCAACCCAGCATACGCCCAGGAGGAGGTTCAGGAGGAGGGTGTCACAGCTGACCACACACAGGATTTTCAGAAGGGCACCCTGGTATTCAGGGTTTGGAGTGGAGGAAAGAGCAGGGGGCAGGAAGCAGTAGGTCACATTACACTCCAGAACAGCATGCACTCACCTTTATCCTCTGGTGTTGCAACGTGCAGCAGGAACAAAGTCAATTCTGACTTTAATTTGGAGGGAAATCATTAAGAAGTGAATTGGCAATAGACCCTTAATATCACACAATAATGTTTTAGCTGTTGGGATCCTGGGTAATTTTAAGAGTGTAACAGGGTCATGATATGTTTCAGCACTACTGATGTGGTTCATCACCTAGGCCTTGCTCTGTGGTGTCTCTAACTGAATGGATGATCCCTGGTAGGTGTGGCTACTTGCATGGTGCCTTCAAACACTGAGGGGGGCTTCAGAGCTGGTGCCAGTCTCACACCCTTGGCCTGCCCTGGTGGGGCTGAGCACGGGCACCGTGTAGGCAAGTTGGGTCCCCTCTCCTTATGGAACATGAGACTTGGAGGTTCCGTCAGCAGAACACAAGCCGAGATCAGAAGCTCCACCTGCTCTGCTCATACAAGGATGCTCCTGCTGACCTTCTATCATTCATGTGGAGGCCAGGAATGTGGCCCGCCATGAATGACAGGCTGCTCCTAGGCAGGAAAGCAAAGTACAAGGCCTGCACACCACTATCCAGGTCTAAACCAGTCAGAGCCTGATGACCTACACCACCCACCGTCTCATGGGCTCCATACCCTGTTCTTAGCAGGCATGGCTACAAGAGGGCTACATGGCCTTCTGGCACCAGGCAGTCTCTGGAAGGCCAAGCTCTTAGTACCCTCCCCAGCACCATCTCTCTTGCTGCAAAGTGGGCTGGGGGTGTGTGGGGCAGGGGTGCATGAGGGCTCCATGCACCAAAGACAAGAGCAATGGTCCCAGGGCAAGACAAAGGCAATGTGATGGCTCAGGATGGCAAAGGGGGTTGGGTGGGGCACGTACCCGGCACTTGAGCTCATACTCCTTTAAGACCTCCTCGAACCGCTCCTCCTGGGCCAGGAGCTCTGTGCTCTGTGGCTCCAGCTAAAAGTCAGACCCACACAGGAAAATGACAGACAGGACCTCAGGCCAGGTAGAATGTGTGCTATCACCCTCTCATGCTCCTCCCACTAGGCTCAGCATCTCCAAGTATAGCCTTCCATCCCTCCTCCTCCTCCTCCTCCTCCTCCCTCCTCTCGTTTAAAAGATCTCAAGGCAAAAGGATGCTCTGAATTTATGGAAGGTGGTCATACTCCCAACTGGAGCCTGGGGTGCATTCCTGCCTCAGCTGCCTGGGACACCCCCTGCCTGGACCTCTCTGTGCCGCACCTCTCCTCCCCTTCTTTACTCTAGGTGAAGGGTAGGGCCAGATGGGGGCACCTCATGATGGACATAGAGCTCTCCTCTGCGCCCCTCACCACTGAGAATCCATCACGGGGGTCTGTGCAGATGGCACTGTCACTAAATGTTCAGCAGGCATGGTGTCACCAGGGTGTACAAGTACCCCTGCACTGGCACAAAGAGGAAGGAAACAGAAGGAAAGCTGCCCTACTGATTTTCTCTCCATTCTAGAATTGTAGTAGGAAACAACTGAATTCACTCACCTATGTATTCTTTTTCAAGTCCCTGACACTTTTTACCCAGGACCCAGAGACTCAGAATCAGCAAAAGGACTTGCCTTGTCCTTCAACACAAACTCCAGGTCATTCTGCAGTTTCAAGACCAGCTTCTCTGATTCCGAAAGCTTTTCCACAACTTCAATAATCTCCTTCTGTAATCGACTGTTTTCCTACAAGACACAAACCAGTAGTTTGCCAGGCTTTGGGGGTGAGGAACAGAGCTGTGGGCAGCCTGTCTCCCCTCTGTGTCAGAGACTTATTCCCAGCAGCACTCACAATCAAGGAAGAAACCTGCAAATGCAACGTGACTGGTGCTCACTGCCTTGGCACCTGCAGGGGAGTCTGTGCTGGGGACCAACCCCACAGAGCCCCTCACCAGTGCTTGTTGCTCTCCCCACTGCCCCTTCTCCTGGCCTGAATGCTCAAGAAGGCCATGAGTAACACAAGAGGCTGGGGGCAATCCTTTCTGAGCTGTTGTCTAAACGAGGTATTGGAAACGGCACCCTCACAGCTCAGATGTCCCCCAGGGGAGGAAGGCCGTGCCCATTGACACAGGAAACAGTTCGGGCAAGGACACAGCTTCTCCCCCAGGGAGACAGAGACCAGGCAGATGTGGAAAGAATCTGCAGGCTCTGCGTTAGGAGAGCAGGAGGAAGGCAGGAGCACAGGAGGGACCAGGGGACATGGGGCCAGGAGACACCTCACTGGACAGAACCAAATGTAGGGTGGCCGTGGGTCTCAGGACATTCACCAAAGCCCAAAAACCCCGTTTGCTTCTGGCTACACACCCAGGACTCCAGCAGGGTGGGCTTTAGGTTTTGGTCTTTTGCTGACCCCACAGATGTTCTGGTCTCCGGTGGCGGGGGGAGGGGGGATGCAGTGCAGCAAAGCTGGCTGCTGCTGACCCTCTCTGACCACTGTCCCCCTGAGCCAGAGCAGAGAGTAAGAGCCCCACAGGTCTCAACCTGTCCTGCTGGCCCCATGACCAGAGAGAAGGCAGGGGCAATGCCTCTTGTGGAAAAGCCAGGACCCCTTCTGCTTTGGCTGAGAAATGTGCTATCTCTGTGGCTGCAGCCAACGTTTCTCAGTTGGAAATCCCAGGTATTCCCCTACCATGGAAATGTAAACTTTAAGATTCCTAGGAGGTATTCAGTCCCTGACTAGGAAAATGTGGGGTGTGGGAGGATGAACCCTCAGGCGACCTCCATTCTGTCATTCAGGGCAGGATGACCTGGGGAGACACTGCTCCCCACCTACCTTCAGGGCGAGGGTCAGCTTTTCCTGGAGGCTGACCTCCTCGGCCCGAAGGCGCTCCAGGTCCTTCTCCAGCACAGCCCTCTGCTTGCAGGTCTGCTCCCAGAACAGCTCACGCTCCCTCTCCACTTCGGACCGCAGGAGGCTCAGCCTTTCCCGGTACCCCTGCTCCAGGTGTCTGCAAGGCACACACACAATATGTCATGTTGGGTCCCAAGGGGCCCCCCAGGCCCATACTGACCCCCACCTCTCCAGGGATATCTCCCGGGCAACATAGCCTTTCTTCCCTGGAACCTTCCTGCCCATAGCACTTGGCCACACTGTCTGGGACTCAACTGTTCCTGCTCGACAGATGGGGTCAGTGAACCTCAGCTAAACTGCACATGCTGTAAGGGCATGGGCCCTCCTTTAAAGCCCCCCTACCCTGGGCCTGATGGTGGATGTCCCCCCTCCCCCGAGGGCTAGGGGAGGTGACAAGGGAAGCCAGCAGGTCCCTGGAGCCTCTGGAGTGAGCTAGCCAATGCTCTCTGTGGGTAGACCTCTCTGATGCCCTCTGCCTTTCGGCCACCTCTCACACCAGGGCAGCCTGGACAACCAAATGTGTACCGAAGTAAGCCTTTCATGCAGGACCCAGGCAACATAAAACTTGCGGACAGTGAATCCCAAAGCAATCAGAGGAGAAGGTAGGAGGCATTTTCCCCTCTCAGTTTCTGCCTTCTCTTTCCTAAGAACCATTTCTATCAGCAGAAAAAAGTGCCAAATGTTAGTTTTATTTATTTTTTTAAGATTTTTATTTGTTTGAGAGAGAGAGAGAGAGAGAGAGTGGCGCACACGCAAGAACAGGGGGAGGGGCAGAGGGAGAGGGAGAAACAGACTCGCTGCCGAGCGGGTAGCCTGACACGGGGCTCAATCCCAGGACCCCAGGATCACGACTTGAGCCGAAGGCAGATGCCCAACCGACTGAGCCACCCAGGCGCCCCCAAATCTTAGTTTTATCACTGAAACAGTTGTTTAGCAGGATATCTAAAACCAAGTCCATCTAGACTGAAGATGAGTGAAACTCTTAACTTCATTCAGCAGAGAGCTTGGTAATGTTAATAACTCAGCAGAGAACACCAGGGGTTTGCCCTCCAGCCCCCTCCAGACAGTCTAGACTTTCTCATTTCAGAACTTGAAGGAAAGAACACCCAGCAGGAAAGGAGATGGAGAAAGGGCAGCAGTTACTTAGGGGAAAAGAATAAGACAAATCTACCTAATGTAACACTCCACAAACCTTTGGGGTAATTTTAATTTGATCATATCACTCCATTCTTTAAAAACTTTAGAAATATCCAACAAAAGAAAAATGGATAAATAAAATATGGCAGATGCACATAATGGGACGCTCTGCAGTCATCACAAAAGCATATACGATATGATATTATTTTGTAAATAATTATGTGCATGGAAAAAAGAAGTGAAGGACATAAAAAACGTCAGGAGTGATAACCTCTGGGTGAAATTTCTGCTTTTATTTTTACTTTTACTTGTATTTTCTATAATGAACATGTATCATTTATTACTCTTCTAATAAAAAAACCTAATGCAGCCATAACAGCTATTTCTAGAAACTCCTGATAATGCTCCATTACTCATGGGGCAAAATCCTAACTCATAGGGCCTTCATGGATTCCTTGACCAGATCCTCAGACCAAGATAAGGCTTTCAAGTTTGTCATTCTCTGACCCCAGGAAAGACATCATAAAATTCTTCCCATGTGCTTGGGAGAGAATCAAGCCTAACATGCCATGACTGAAGCAAATCAGTTTTCAGTTACTTAAACTGATCTTCTAAAATCAACTTACATTTAGCTCTTGGACATAATTCTCTAAAAAGGAGTTTTCTCCCTTGAACAGCACTAACCAAGGGCTGGCAGGTGACAGTGCAGGGCAGATGGGAAGATCATGGGGGAATCAGGCTGCTCCAGAGTCTAGACAGGCCCCTGTGGGCCCCTCCTGCCCCACAGTCCCCATGAGGCTGCGACCCAAGGTCTCAGTGGCACCAGAATCAGTCCTGCTCCTGCTCAGGGGGGGGGAACTCAAGCCTCTGACGTCAGTGGTGAGTCTAACAACAGACCCATGCTGTTAGAAGGGCCATGAGGAGGTGGGGGAGGCACTGAGAAAGGAAAAAGTGTGTCAGCAATCCCTCTGTTGTCTTCTTCCAAGGTTCCTTCAGTTCCTAATTTTTAATCAGAGTCTCACTCTGTGGAAACCCACGCTGACCTCACACCCTGTTTTGTGAGGTCAGGGAGCTAAGAAGACTGTCAGGTGAGCAAAATCATACATTGGCAGCTGCAAGAGCCAGCCGGTTAAACACTCTAGTTCCACCCACAGGAACTTGCTCAGTAAGAAGCGCTCAACAGGGAGGCTTTACCGCTGGATGCTACAAGGGAATCAGCTGAATAGAGACTGTTGATTGCTGACAGGAGCAGAAACAAAATGCAGTTATTTCTTAACTAAATGCTCCTTTGTGATAAACACCGCCGCCCATGTTCCACACTGAGATAAGGGGGGCTAAGCAAGGCCACAGCCAGCGCATCCATGCACAAGTCAAGGTGTCATGGCTGGACTCCCGACCCGGGCTCCACAGCCTTACTAACACCTCCTTCCAGTGAGACCATGTTTATTTATTTTCTCAGGTTTGACTGGAAATTATTTTTGAAAATTTGGAGAAAGGATCCTTACTGTTTTGGTCTCCTGAACATCACCATTATCCTGTGAGAGTCTTTCATGCAGAAACGATGGAAATGAGTATGCATGTGTGCACACTTGTACACACGCGCGCTCTTCCACACCACGCCCACACACGCGCGCTCTTCCACGCCACGCCCGCGCGCGCGCTCTTCCACACCAC
>NW_022589725.1:36749493-36814733 GCF_004348235.1 Phoca vitulina
GCACGCGCTCTTCCACACCACGCTCCCCCACGCATGCTCTTCCACACTACGCCCACACACAGACACACTTTTCCACACTACACACCCACGCACTCTTCCACACTATGCCCTTGATGCCATCCCTTGCATACTTCTTCTCCACACCAGGCAGAGGTAGGTGTGGACTTCCACTGGTGAGCAGACCAGGATCTCAGCCTCCTGCATCTGGCCTTCCCCAGCCTCCCCAGGGAGGAAAGGGTATCCCAGGCCTTTGGGATTCCAGAGGCCTGTGGACTCAGATGTGTGGTCCTGCTTGGCCCAGAGCATGTTCCCCCCGCAGACCAGTAGGGACAGCCAGTACCTTCCTTGGAACCCCTAGTACATGGGTCCTATGGGAGGGTGAGCCAGTGGGACCCTCATGTGCTGACTTAGGATGGTGGTATGTGACTCCAGGTGAGCCGAGCCTGGGAAGTGACAAGCTTTCTACCCTTCAGTGCTCCTCCTGCCTAATGGTCTGTTTTCTTACACTCAATACACAGCAGGCCAGGGCCTCATGCTCTCTTATCTCAGAGACAGCATAAGACAAGGAGACAGGAGACCTGGCTTCAACTTTTAGTCCACACTGTGATTGTGGGCAAGCTACTGCACTGCTGTAGGCCTCAGTTTCTTTAGCTGAAAAATGCGGCGAAAATGGCCTATGGGGTAACTGTGGCTGGTGAGTCAGGACACCCAATGCACAACAGGAGCACAACACAGCACAGTTTCACAGGCTGGAACAGGCTCCTTCCTCTATAGAGGGCCAGCCAGCTCCTCAACCTCCAGACCTGCAGCTGCACAGTGAAGGCGCCCAGCATCTCTAGTGAAGATGAAACGGGCTCTTGGTCTTCAACCCTACTGTTCAGTTGGACACAATCAACTGGTCCTGTGTGACCATGAAACCACCCCCCCCCATCCGCTATGGCCATGTTGCGAACCTCAGAGCCCCAGGAAAGCTGGCTGCACCCCTGGGTGCCTCCAATCCCTCCCGCTGTGAGCCATGAGGGTGAGGGCTTTGTAACTGTGACCGTGACAGTCCCCACACATGGCAGGAACAGGCCTTTTTTGGGATGGTGCTCAGAAGCCTGCAGTAAGGTGGATGGGGGCAGGTAAAAGGTCCTGTGAAGGCCCGTACACTGCCCACCCAGGGCCATGTATGCGGGGACTTCATGTACGTCATGCCACAATATCTGCAAACACTGCCGGCGGGGCTGGTGTGAGGGAAGTGTTCCCTTCAGATGCTACAACCACACAAGACAGTGAGAGGCAACATCCCAGAGGTACAGGAACGAGATGGCTGGTCACAAGCTCTCAGACATGTGCTCGCTGAAGCCATGTACGCCACCTGAGTTCTTGCTTCTCTTTGTCATACATTTCGTGGAGGCCCATGCTCAGTTAACCCACAGGCATGAGATACCAAACCCCGCTGAGGGCTCAAACACACTGACTGGTACCCTCCCATGCAGAGGACGGTCTGTCACCATTCCCACTTCACAGATGAGGAATCTCAGGGGCTCCGTCCACCTACGATCACAGCAAGGGCTGGTGAGGGAGAATGAGGTGGGAAGGCTGGTAGCCTCCCTGTGTCCCCATTATCATCACTACTGAGAGCTGAGTACAGCACACTGGTTTTTCTACAGTGCACACCCTTTGCTATCCTTGAGGGGACACCTCCAGGTGACAAAAGCTTCCAGAAGGTGAACAACCAGCTCAGCTCTGCCAGCTAGGGAAGCCTAGCATAGACTGTTTCCCACAGCGGGGGTGAAAAGCCCCTCCTCTGCTTGCCCCAACCTGGGAGATCCTCAGGGGCTAGATTTCTTCACATTTTGGTTAATAAACCACAGACGTAGGTTTTGTGTCCATAAAAGGTCAGAAATCCTTCCCTCTGGTCTGTCCAGCCACCAACCCCACCAATGGAGCAGACCACTCCATTGTACCTCACAGTGCCTGGAGTTAGGTTTCGAGCTCTGGGCTCCTTCTACCATGTCAGGCTCCTTTCATCAGGCTCCAAAATCATTCACCAGCCCTCTTTCAAAACATTCATCCATGTCACTAGCCATAGGCACACACAGAAGACCCAGGTTAAGTAGGACAGACCCCATAAATAAAGTAGAAAATAGGAATTTGCCCTGTAGCCCACAGGCACACATAGCTGGATGCCCCTGCACATGTCCCATCATAAAGAACAAGGCTGCTTTTTTAAATGCACCCCTCTTCTTTCAAGAAAGGACATCCCCAGAGGTGAACCTTCTAGATTTCTACTGGCTCAGGTGAAACAGGAGGGCCTCAGCTCCACCATGTTCATGACCATGGCCTCACCTAGTGGCAGCCCCACATCCACCACCCACCTGTGGCCAGGGTTGGGAAATCACTGCCCAGCTGCTAAGGAGCTGCAGTTCTGGGCTTGGGTATGACCACAAGACCTACTGGATCTTCTTCTCCGTGAGCTGCTCTAGGGCAGAGTGACAGTCATCCATCTCTTGCACAAACTCCAGGTTCCTCTTCTCGGCTTTCTCCAGGTCCTGCCTCGCCTTGTCTCGTTCCCTTGCCATCTGCTCCACTTGCCCCCTGCCACAGGAAGGAGACAGGTTCAGATGGGGACACCTGCGCTGGGCCCAGCAAGCCCTGTGTCTGCATGAATGATTAACTGGGCGCTGAGCATGGGCAGTGCTGTGCTCTGACCTCACTGCCACCACCAACCATCTCCTAGAAGTGGTTTCCAGAACTACTATGCCCCTTTTACAGATGCACATACTGAGAGAGAGGCTAAATGACCTGTCAAGGAAGGTTTCTAGAAAGTTTCTGAACCAAGGAAGTCTGAGCCTAGAGCCTTACGGCATGCCACACCTTCAGATGGCCCAGAACAGGTGAGAATTTACCCATGCCCCCTTCTGTCTCCTCTCCCAGGGATCCCCAGCACCAAATCCGGGACTAGATACATGAAGGGGAGAAGGCTGACCACCCATCATCCTGCCTTGGTCACACCCCGACACCTGCAGCCTGACATCTAGGTGAGTCACCCAGAGCAGGCCCCACCTGCAGCTCTGCACTCACCCCTGGCACCTGCCATTCTGGTGACCGTTTCTCCCCCTGAAGGAGCATGGAGATTTTCTCCCTCTACCCTCCCAAGGCACAGTCTTTCTGTGGTCCTATTTGCAGAGCTGCCTGAGGTCAGAAAGCTCACCTGTCAGCACCTAATGGGATGCAAAGTCTTGAGAAGAGAAATCATGATTTCTTTTCTGCAGCTTTGGAACATCAGTAAACACAAAAATGATCTTTACACCAATCTGCTGTCCCGATGGCCTGAATACTCAGCTAATCGAAAGCTGAACCCAACTAAAATGGAACGCATTCTCGGCCCCCGTCACTTTGCTCTTGGTGACCATGTTGAGGAACACTTTGTTCTCTCCTGCCAGCCGCCCCAGCTCAGGAGCCCTCTGCCTGCTCTTGGAACACATCCCTGCCAACTGGAGGATTTCTGCCTCTGCACCCAAGAGCTCAAGTGTCAGCAGGATGAGTGTCAGGTTCAGATGCCCCCTTGGAACCTTCCTAAAAGGGGCTAAGGGAGGACCTTGACATCAGTTTCTAAGCTGCTCAAGGCCAGTGACCCTGAAATTCTGTGGCTGTAAAAGCCCAAGCAGCAAGCCCCCCTCACATCACACACGGGATGTCACTCGAGGCACAGGGAGTGCTTAGCTCTTTCCTGTCCCCCCAAAAGTGCCCATTTCTAAAGGAGAGCCAGTGGGAAAGGTGGTGTCAAGCCCCCTGCCCCGTGGGATTGGCTTGGGATGGACAAGGGCAGGATGCCCATTTCCCAGGACTGCCCCCCACCCAGCAGCCTGGCCAGCTGTACCCACCTCCCCCACCACCCAACCGCACTGGGCTCTTACTGGCGGAAGCTCAGCTCCTGGCGGTAGCAGGCCAAGGCCGCTTGCTGAGTGGCACCACCAACCATCATGAGCTCGTTCTCAAGGGCCCAGGTCAGCTCCAAAAGGTTCACCTTCTCGTCCACACTGAAGTCGAGACTCTGGAAATAGCAAAGCCCGTTGGGCAGGAAAGGATGTGTGGCTTCTCCAAACACTTCCTGGCTTTCCTAAGAACAGGCGAGGCCCAGATCTGCACTGTCCCGTAGGCAGCACCTGCAAACTTTTCTGTCTGTAAAGTCTCTGCCTCTGTCCCCACTCATCTTATGGATGTGGATGTGACCCAGGCTGGACAGAGACCCTCTTCCTGAAAAGGTAACTGACACAGAAGGGGCATGTCCCAAGCAGAGGACATCAGGGGGATTGATAGGAGGCCGGGGGAGAGGCCTTTCTCCCTGTGAGATAATGTGCTGTATGGACCCTGCTGGCCCTGGGAGCTGCATGAGGAGACCTGGCCTGAGCTCAGTGCCACCAAGAAGCAAGCAGAGGAGAGATGGAAGAGAGCCCTGACAACACCCCTGGGATAACTTCTTCCAAGTTCCTGCCCAGGTGAGCCCCTAACTCTGCTTAAGCCATTTAGAGTTGAGTTTTTATCATCTCAAGCTAAGAGAATCTCTGTGAAATATGTGTACATGTGGGTAGAAAAATGATCTGACAGATGAGCCATGGCCCAGCACTCCATAGAGTGGAGCACTCTTTTCCCCTCAGGATTTTGAAAATAAGAGAATAAAACAATTTATATGTATTGCAGCACAGTAATAATAAACCATACCCATATACTCCTCTGCTCAACTGACAATAACAACACTTGCTGCGTTTGCTTTTTTTGTGTTGTATTCTTGACCCCTGCTTCTTTCTATGACATCAGAAAATCAGTTATGCCCCAGTCCAGAGGCAGGTACCACGTCAGGGCCTATAGAGAAAGAGCCACAGCATTCCCAGATCACACATGGGAATGAGGCATGCTCCCTTTTTTAACTTATACAATGGAGACTTGATTTTCCACTACTCCCCTACCTCCCATAGCACTTCTGAAGAGAAATGACGTCAGGGTGAAGCGTATGGAGTAACTGGGAAGCTCAAGCTGTTATTCCTCAAGTACAGATGGCCCAGCAAATCATGTACCAAACAGAGGGCACAGCAGCAGCTTCCCGATCAAGAAGAAAGGAGTCATCAAAAACCACATGGCGTGGGTAGGAGCCAGCCTCCAAGACAGCCCTGTGCCCCTTGCCTCCTGGCATCCATACCCAGGTCCTCCCCTCCCACGTTGAGCGGAGCCAGCCCATGTGACCCACAGGGTACTGAGGTGACAGCGTAGGGCTTCCAAGGCTGGGGTGTGGAAGACACATGCCTCCTCCCCACTCTCTCTGAGATGGTGCTCCAGGGAAGCCACTGCCCAGTGTTGAGGAAGCTCAAGCAGCCCAAGGAAGGGGCCATGTGCAAGAAATGGAGGCCCTCCTACTATAGCAAGCATCAACCTGCCAGCTTGGACGTGGCAGCTCAGCCCCAGTCAGGCCCTCACAAGGCCTCTGACCAACCTCAGGGGAGACCCTGGGCTAGAACCACCCACTACACAGTTCCTAAATTCCTGACCCACAGAAGCTGCTCCAGACGAGAACCATCATTGTGTGTTACAGCGTAATTCAATGGTGATTTGTTGAGGAGGGACAGATAACCAATCCTCGGCCTCCTCACAGAGCATTCTCAAGGGCCTGGATAAGAAGCGCCCTGAAATGGCCAGGGGTCTTGAGAAGCTGGGTACGTCCACGCAGAGGGCTCACCCAGCTAGGTGCTTCCTTCTCAACAGAAAGGCCTTTCTTTTTTAGTCACAATGTGCTTGGTGCTCTTGGCAGGGCAGCAGCCTGTGGTCCTGACCACCAATGTCACAGGTAAGCAGTTTCTAAGAGTGTCACGGGCAGGAAGGGGCCTGACTCGGCATGCCAGGACCACTTGCCCCACTTGCTGGTGCTCCTGCCCTGGCTTTGTGTGCACAGGCAGCCACCCCATCCGTCACATGAGACAGAAACACCTTCCAGGCCATGTGAGGAGTAAATAACAATCACAAATTTCACAGGTCCTTGCCTGGTGCCAAGTGCTGAGAATTCAGTAAACACCTCTGCCTTTCAACAAAATGGAAGCGAACTCAGAATGCAACTGGTAAATTATAAATTGCTAAAGAACTGGAAATATCTGTGACAGCAGGAAAGCAATAAAAAGGGTAAGTTATGAAAATGTCAGAGGCAAATCTGAGATTCACCATCTGTCAGGCTATGATGGCAGCTGACCCACCTACAAATGACAGGGAATCAGGAGCATAGTTTCAGGGAGAATCCCCAAACCATGAATCCTTTTGTTCTCTACCCTCCCTGAGGGCCAATCCAGTGATTCAGGCTCAGCCTCCGGCTCTCAGAACAGTTCTAAGGACCAGGGGCCCAGGCCTGTCCTGGCTGTCCAGGCTCTGCCCAGGCTGCTGGGGAGCCACACTCAGCAATGGCTGAGTTTAGGTCCAGGAGGCACTGGCCAAGGTGTCAGGAGGACCATCGTAGAGGCTGTTGCTGGACTCCTCCATGTATTGTTAGTTTGTGCTAATAGGGACGTTTTGAGAGGTAATATTGACAAAGCCTATCAAGAGTTAAAACTCATAACTTCAGGAATCTGGCCTACAAAGAAATACCAGCATAGGAACAGGAAGATATATGTACATTTTAAATGCCAAGATTTAGAACAAAAAAAAAATCTACATGTACAAGAGGAAAAAGGTAACATAAATTAACAAGATATATAGTACACCGACTTTGCAAAAAAATTTTTAAAGCTGGAATATCTAAAATATGTATTTCTTTTCTGTGCTGGGGAAAGGCTCTACAGAACTCCCACTAAGCCATTAGGTTGCTGCTCCTGCAGAATGGGAGCAAAAACGGGGCAGGCTTTATTATTTTATAATTTTCTATAAAAGTTGACACTTTTTTTTTTTAAAACACAAAGTGAAATTTGGAAATGAAGATCATCAGTCCAGCTTACCACATACACTTCACCTAGCGTGTTCTTCCCTCACCCTTGTCCTGCCCCCAGAGCAAGCTCCCTCCAAACCCCAAGGGTCTGGCCGTGTCCCTGGGGGAGGTCAGACTGGCCCCCCCTGAGGACAGCCAGGCAGCGCACCTCTCCACGCCCCACCCAATGGAGGGAGGGTCTGGGAGAGTTGGGGCTATGCAGGGAGAACAGCTTGCCCAGGCTGACGGGCAGCTCTGACGGAATTCGGGTTCACTATGGAGCTCGTCCTCAGCAAGTGGAAACACTCAGACTACTGGGTCTGTGACATCCAGTAAGAGTCTCTACCACAAGGAAGGAAATTTCCTTCCCTTGTCTGGGACTGACTCCCTCATCCAGGTAAGCAGAACATCTCCAAGGCTAACAATGCACTGAAAGCAACAGTATACTAAAACCTACTTTCAAATGGATTTGTTTCAGACTGTTGTTTTTCTGCTTCTTATTTATTATCTTTTTAAGTTAAAATCTCCTATATTTTAAAGATTTTTATTTATTTATTTGTCAGAGGGAGAGCCCATGCATAAGCAGGGGGAACAGCAGGCAGAGGGGGAAGCAGGCTCCTCGCTGGGCAAGGAGCCCAATTTGGGACTTGATCCCAGAACTCTGGGATCATGACCCAAGCCGAAGGCAGCTGCTTAACCAACTGAGCCACCCAGGCGTCTCAAAATCTCCTATATTTTAATAGGAAAAAATAAAGAAAGCGATTCCAACAGGCCTCTCCTACATGGGGTTCTCTGTAGAGAGTTCAGGCCCTGTGCGTCTAGGATTCTCTGTCCAGCCTCCTTTGTGGGCAGAGGGCCCCAAGGTCCCCCACCAGCCCCATGCTACCTGGATGCCCCCCCGGGGCAGCTGGGAAGGGACCAGTTCCAGACCTGCAAGATCTCCCTGCCGTTCTGAATCCCCTCCTGGGCCCACAGGGCGATGAGCTGTTCAGGAAACGCAAATCCGGTGCCATCATCAATGCTGCACAAGAGACGCAGGCCTGAGCACACAGACACCAGGGACGACGTCGTGGCGGTCTGGCAGCCACCCTCCTGCAGGACCTGTGTGCAGGGAAAGCAAAGGTACCCGTGAGCACTTCGGCCTCCTGTTCATTTTTAAGATTTTTCCGACCTCAACGGCCTGTGCTCAGCCCTTCACTGTCTCGTTGAGGCCGGATAAGAACCCAGTCTCCCAGACTAGGAAACAGAGGCATGGCACCATCACACGGTGTGCCCAAGACTGCACAGCTCTGCAGGCAACAAAGCGGAGATTTGAACCCAGGGCTCCAGACACCCAGCCCACTGCCTCAAGGACCCTGGTGCCTGCTTTCCTACCGTCCACCAGAGGCCTTGCCCCGGGAACCCATCCAAGTGCCCGTGTGGCCTGACCGGTCAGCACAAGCTGCTTCGTGGGAGACATGAGCAGTTTTAACCTCTCTCCCCGATTCAGTAATGGTGTGCACCTGGCCTCTCAAAGGGAGAGCCAGAGAAGGCACCCGCCAATGCTAGAAGATCCAGCCTGTGGAAAGAAACCCAAGACAGGCTGGAAGAGAGGAGGTAGAATGGCCCAGAGTCACAGGTCTCCCCAGGCCTCAGAAACACATCTCACAGCCGACAGAATTGGGGAGTTTGGGTTTTGTTTTTTTAAGATTTATTTATTTATTAGAAAGAGAGAGTGCGAGCAGGGGGCAGGGGTAAGCAGACTCCCCACTGAAAGTGGAGCTGATGTGGGGCTCGATCTCATGACCCTGAGATCCAGACCTAAGCCAAAAATCAAGAGTCGGATGCTCAACCGACTGAGCCACCCAGGAGCCCCAGAACTGGGGAGTTTTAAGAAGGGGAAAAAATCTCTTGGCCAGAAAGCTGACCTATTAGACTTAGGGGCTGTAAGAATCCGTCAAGCACAGTTATTTTCTGTAGGGGTGCCTGGGTGGCTCAGTCAGTTAAGTGTCTGCCTTTGGCTCAGGTCATGATCCCAGCATCCTGGGATCAAGCCCCGCATCGGGCTCCCTGCTCAGCGGGGAGTCTGCTTCCCCCCTCTTCCTTTGCCCACTCCCTCCCGCCTGCCACTCATTCTCTCTCTCAAATAAATGAATAAAATCTTTAAAAAAAAAATTAAGAAGAAAAAAGATTTTCTGCCCCAGGCAGAACAAGCATTTGCTGTCTGGGGCCACAGGAATTAGGAGCAGCTGCTCCTTTCTGGCCACCAGGGTTCCTGCCACACTCCCAGGGCTCCCCTCCTTGCTGGCCTCCTCTCAACCCCCCTCACAGGAGTCTCTTGCTATTACCAAACATTCCAAGTTTGTCTCATTGCCTGAAACACTTTCCCCCAACACTTCCATGGCTGTGCTTTCCAGAGCTCTGCTCTGACGGCCCCTCCCAGCCCCCCACGTCCTCTCCCCACACTCAGTCCTCAGCAGGTGCTCATAGGCCCACATGCCCTCATCTGTTCTCAGCTGTGTTCCTACCTCTCCATAAACACTTACTCAGGAATTGCGTGCTCACTAAGTTGTGCTAGGTACTTTACAGCCCTACAAAGTAGGCATTTGACCCGGTTTACAAAAGGGGAGATGGTAGCTCAAAATAGTTGGGAACGTGGCCATGGCCGTGTGGAAAAGCTCAGATACCTAAATGCACCCTGACCACCCTTATCTCCCTCCCACCTGTTTCCTTTGTGAGCTTGAGGACAGGTGCGTCGTGGCCTAACAGGAGAAGGTGGGGGCTGGGCCACATACCTGAGGCCCAGCAGCACCATGCCACGCCGAGCCCATATACACAGGATGCAATACCCTCCACCCGCAGCCGTGTTGGCTCAGGGCACTTCCTGGGCAGTCAGGGCTTCCCTGGGCCCCTGCCTCTGATTAGAGGTGGGTCCTGCCTGGCCTCATGCCTATGCCCAACGGCTCAGAGCCCTGTCCGCTGTGCCTCCTCACTGGGACACAGGAACAGGGGCAGCTCCACCACAGAGGAGGCACCTTCCTTCCACTGGCTCTAAGCATGACCCAGTGGGACTTCATTGTGGCCTCTGACCTTACATGGTCTGACACCTTCCTTTAATGCTCCTAGTTTCTTCTCTGTCCATTCTCATCAGGTTCAGATTCAGAAACTGGACTCTCAGATTACCCCGCCTAGCAGAGAACATTACTGGTCCTGCACCACCCATAGTGCACGGTGGGATTAGCCACATCAGCAAGACTCTTCAGAGAACCATGCCCTGTGGTGGAAGAGGGAGGTTTTCCTGTCCTGGGATGGAGTAAAACCAAATGCTAAGCCAATGGTCACCAAACCAGATCACAATTTAAATAACTGCCTTAAATCTGCTCTCCTCCATCTGCAGAGACCTGGTATTTGTATGAGAGAGAAGATTTAGGAATACAGGACAGGGAGAGCATAGGGTAGAGTACGTGGAGAGCTACTCCTAGGGAAGATCTGGAATGCTCTCACTGTACCGCAACAGGGAGGAGAGAAGGAGCTCTCCTACTGGAAGGCAGCCTATCCCACAACCAAGGAACTGCCATGTAATCCTCATAAAATCCCCAGGAGGCAGGCACCCATTTTACATATGAAGAGCCTGAGGCTCAGAGAAGGCAAGTAACTCTATCAGGGACACACAGCTAGGGAGGGGCAATGCCAGATCAGCCCCAAGACCTGTGTGGTTCTAGAATCTAAGTCACGTGGCCTCCCACTTACACACACACATGTACATACCCCCCCCCCCCCCAACTTCCAGGTCTGTGAAGATGCTGAAGGCCAGAGAATGACAGCAGTTACTGCTGTGGTTCAAGGCTCAATCATCCCATTTTACCTGGTAATGAGACCAGGACATGCTCGGTTTGACAGGAGTGGAAGATTCTGGAAGTGAAGTGGGCCCATGATTGAATAGGCCAAGCTGGAATTCCTCGAGACTCACTCTGCCGTCTCCATCTTGATCCAGTTTGTTAAACAGATCCTCCAGTTCCTAGACAAAAGCCGCCATACCTGTGCTGAGGCCACCACCACCCAGGCCTTCCCTCCCCATGCTGGGCAGTCTGCTCATCCTTACCAAATTCAAACTGTCTGGGACACACCTGACCTCCCTTGGCTCTGGCCTGACATCTCCACGCCTGCTCAGTTTCCACCCTGCTATGAATGGATGCCACCTGTACTTCCTATTTCTACAAATACCCATTCACAGTCTACCATGCCAGGAACTTGCTGGATGGTAAGAGGAAGACATACACATGGAATGTGCCCTGGGCCCCCAGCGGTTCAGAAACTAGCAAGGACAGCAGGGCTAAGGAGGATTTTACCAATGAGGAGCTTCCCCATCACCACTGCCCACCCACCTCCCCTAGGGCCCTGCAAGAGGAAAGGAGGGGTGAATACAGCCCCTGGGGAGCGCAGCCTGCCTCAGGGGCCATGATATCTGGGCTGGGTGCTAGAACTGGGCAACGCAGGAAGGGGAAAGGGCACTCTAGGCAGAGGAAGGGTCATGAGTGAAGATGCTCAGACGCCAGTGAGGCAGGCCGCCTATGACCTGCGTGGGTGCAGACCTCAGCAGCAGCACTGCGAGTTATCAGAGGACTTCAGACCAGAAAGTGGTACAACCGCATCAGTGTCTGGAGGGTGAAGGGACTCTCCAGACCCAACACCAACCTGACCATCACAAGGAGCCCGTCCTCCAGTGTGGTCTGCCTTGGCCCCTCTCACCTCCTTGTCCAGTCCCTGGAGCCCGATGCTCTGGCAGACGATGGCCAGCTCCTGCTCGCTGAGGTGGCCGCTACTGCCGACGCCCAGCTCTTCCCAGATGCCCCGGACCCGGCTCTCAGGGGTGTCCAAGGAGGGGCTGCAGGGCTTCTGGAGGCACCCGAAGACCTCAGAACCCCAAGCTGGCAGCTGGCCTGAAGCAGGGAGAGTAACAGGTAAACCCCACGCTCCAGGTGGAAGCACCTGGGGGGAACACCCCAATGCTGGCAATGTACTCTGAAATCAGATGGACAGGGCGATGGACACACTTGAGTAGCAAAGCATCAAAGGTGGAATCTAGGTGATGGGTACAAGGCTGTTCACAGTATGATTCTTTCATCTTCATTCTGTGTTTGCAAATTTTCATAATAAAATGTCAGTGGGGGGGAATCTCTGGTCCATGTGGGGAAAGCTTTCTCTGAAGGGAACCTCCTAAAGTCAGAAGTCAGACCACTGAAAGCACATAAAAGAGGGCTGCATTATTTGTATTTACCAAAAAAAAAAAAAAAAACACACAACAAAACAAAACAAAACCCAAAACACACACACACACACACAAAATCCCCCAAACCAGATTAGTTTAAAAAAATTTTTTTTCTAGAAACTTATGTTTCTGAGCTTTGCCAGAGAAACAACTTGTAGAAGAACACAGACCAATGCTGGGGGTGCCATGAGAAGCCATCCATTGATGAGCCATGCTTCAAGCCAGACATCCCCTCCACAGCTAGTCCATTCTGGCTGTGTGCTCATGAACAACACTGTACTGGGCTGAGGAAAACGCCTTCTTTGAGATCCCTTCTAGCTTAAAGAGTCTGAAATTTCTAAGTAAAAACATAAAAGCACCTCTGATACGAGGGTTTGTTTCTCAGGGATGATGGAAGAGGTAAATCAATCCTCTGAGATCTGATGTGAGTTTCATGCACTACTGTCAGTTCTAATCTGTTGGAAAGGTTTCTGTTCAAGGCTAGGAAGAACCTGCGGGTGAAGATCCCAAATTGCACCATGCACAACCTTCCGGGCCAGTCCTTCCTTTCCCACCCTAAATTTAGACTTTGAGGCTAAGGCAGTTAGGATGTGATGGCCTGGCTGCTCTTCCTGATCTATGTGCTTTGTCCAGCAGCCCAGGTGGGCGCTCAGGTCATTTCCTCTGACATCCACCAAGGTAAACAATGATCAGTGGTCCTTATCCTTGAGGACCACAATCTAGAGCATGCTCGGTTCCAGCTGCTGATTTTTTACTGCAGCAGTAATTCAAAGTCAATTCTGGTCTCCCCCTTCAAATTAAGTTTCTGCACTTTCTGCCCTGTGACGCGCTCATGTGGGAGGCATCCTTAAGTCATCCACAGACCCACATGTGGGCACACTGTGACCTGCTTATGTATACCTGCTGCTGCCTTCTGGTTGCTCCTGCAAGGCTCCCGAGGGCCAAGACCATGTCTGGCATTTCATCTGGAGCACAGACAGGGCTGCTGACAGCTGCCAAGACTGCATGCACACAGCCAGGAAGAGGATGTACCCAGACCCGGCACTTCAAGAAGGCAGTGCAACAGGCCTGAGACCCCCAAGGCCATGCGTGCCAGCTGGCCCTCACAGACTATGTGACGTGGCAGAACATACTGCTCACTTGGCCAGTGGCCTCTAAGGGTCTGACCTCAGGGGATGCTGAGGATCAAGTGACCACCTCCCAGCTGGGACTACCTCTGGAGTAGGGGCCCCCGAGGGACACCACCCACTCGGCATGCTTCCCAGGAAATCACACACGGCTGGCTCACTGACCAATGACCTAGCTCCTTGAACTTCAAAGCACTGGTCAAAGGGAGGGAGCACAACCATGAAGCTGTGGCTTTACCTCGTGCTTCAAACAACTCATTCTGAGGTTCTTTAGCACTTTCAGCTTCTTCGTCTGACTTGAGACTCTGGGAAAATGAAAAGAGAAAGACATGAATTCCCTGGAGTATGTGGCAGTGGACAGAGCTCCAGGAACAGCAGAACGGTATGTTGTGGTGCTGGGCAGGGACTGAGGAAGAGGAACAACAGATGGTGAGATGCAGCTCCTCGAGGGAAAGCCCACACTGGCAGGTGGGCTCTGCGTCCAGGCTGAGAGGTGCCAGCACAGAGCAGCTCCCTCTCACAGACCAAGTGCTACGGTATAGACACAGGGACACAGGAAGTTCTTCAACAGAAACCCCAAATCATCAGTAGTTCACACTAAAAACACAATCAAGCACTTGTACCCTAAAAGGGGAGAAAAATGTTTCCCAATCAACAGCTTCTTGTGGTGCTGGCTTCATACACCAGCGCTGGAGAGAAGTGGCTGTGGAGCACGGTCAACTTGCCATCACACCACATCATCTTGACTCAAGCTTAATGGTCCTCATCTCTCTGCACCCCATCCCTTATCATCCTTATTAGTTCAGCCAACAGTTGGAGGGAGAGTGGTTTTCTCTGTCCCTCCAGGAGCTCTAGGGACAGCATGATGTGTAGCAAGCACCTGACACCTCAGGGCCCTTTGCAAGCTGCACCCTGCAGGGGGCAGGTCACCAAGAAACACTTGACTCAAGTAAAAACCTCAGGTTTTTGTGGCCAGGTCAGCCAACTACAAAATCAAAGTCGCTTCTGACAGGTGCTGTGTGGCCCATGACTGATCCTGGAAGGAATGTCAAGTTGACCAAGACTCAGAGGCCCTCAGAGCTGGCAATGAAATGAGAGTGGAATCTGGGAGCAGGTGCTGTGTCCCATTTTTCTAATGCATTCAGCCCAACCAACAACCTTAAAACAACATTTTCCCATGTTCTAGTTCCAGGGATCCAAGATGGTTTTACCACGCAGAATGATACAATGGAGACAGAGCAGACTCCTCAGACCTCCATCTCTGAGGACCAAAGTTAAAGAGGATAAAAAAGTGAACACCTGGGGTTTGTTGGTATTGCCTAGGCATAGAACATCCCTGAGCAAAGGGACTCTGCGATTTAAGTAGATATGTTTGCCTCAACAAATGTTGTACATATAAACAAATTAATGTGAAAGCCCAGAGCTGTCTTACTAAAAATAAGTCCCCATAAAGCCCCACCTGACAAAGTGGACATCACAGACAGCAGGAACCAGGAACCTTCTGAAATTCTTGGAAACAGGTCTAAGGAATCCATGGTTAACTTGAAAGCTGTGGATCTGCCCCATGGATGTTTCCTGACATGAAGGCTGTTGGGCTCCAGCCTCCCATCTCCTGAGTTTGCCCCAGCAGCAGTGAACAACTCAGGGACATGGGGGGCTAGAATCAACTCCCAAGGCCCTGGGAGGTGTCTGGTACATCTTCACCAAATTTTAAGTGTGGGCCTTGGTATATCCTAAGTATTCAAAGCAGGTGGGACTGTGGGCTTGGTACTTCCAAATTCCTAACCTTGCAGGGGCATCAAAAAAGCATCTTCCCTTTCTTTCCTCACCCCTATGAAACCATACAACCAGTCTTCTCCCAGTGCTGGGGAAAAGCTGGTGGTGGTAAGCAGGGGAGGGAAAGAAACAAGTGATTTGGATACCAATTCTCCGCTGCCCCAATGTCTGAAGGAGTACACTCGCTGGCCAGAACTTCCCTGTAGACAATCAGACCCAGAGATACTTTAGAACGAAATGTCATTTCCCAATGTGCACCCATGCTTCTGGTGACTTGAGATGCCCAGAAATGCCCACCTGCCCCTCACATCCTCTTGTAGTCATGTCACAATGACTAAGTGAAATGGGGTGGGGAAGGGGAACCCGACCCACCTCCACACTTTCCAAAGATGCAGAGCGGCGGAGTTGGCCTCTCCCAGCGGTCCGGGCCTGCTGTTCTGGTAAACATTTGGCTCCTGTTGCAGAGCCACCCGGCTCGGGCTCGGGCCGGCTCCAGCGACCGTACCACTTAGAGCCGCTCACGTACTTTGGCGGGACAGCACGAGAGGCAGCTGGAAAGAAAATGGGAGGTTTGGTGGGGGGGCCCACACACTGCTGCAACACATTTCAAGATGCGGAGTGCAGCCTTTACAGATGCACACAGAGAATGTCTGGAGGAACACGGAGAACAGTTAACGGTGGTCAATGTATTCTCCCTAATCCTCAGGCAGGGGACTGAGACACCCAGGCTGGGAGACGGTAACTTTCTACTCTAAACTCTATGTACTGTTTAAATTTTTCTTTCTTTCTTTTTTTTTTAAGATTTTATTTATTTGTTCGAGAGAGAGAGCATGCGCGAGCACGCATGCACAAGCAGGGGGAGCGGCAGGCAGAGGGAGAAGCAGACGACCTGTGGAGCAGGGAGCCCAACTCGGAACTTGATCCCAGGACGCTGGGATCATGACCTGAGCTGAAGGCAGACACTTAACCGACTGAGCCTCCCAGGTTTCCCTGTTTAAATTTTTCTGAGCATATTTTGCTTTTGTTTATGTAGTAAAAGACTACTACTACTAAGAAATGACTTCTTGTTTATCTAATAGAAGACTAATACTAATAGCATTTTATTAGAAAAAAGGAAAAAAACCTCCAATAATCCAGCGACATACTGCTCTAGAGACCACACTTGATCTTAGCCAAAAGGCCGAGAAGCGATTGCTCTAGAGACCAGAAGGTCACTTCCCACCCTGCTCACTTCAGGACCCGATCTGGACAGGACCATCAGGGCACTGTGGGCGTGGACCTCACACACAGCCCAGGAGGCTGAAACTTTGCAGGTCTGAAGTCTGGAGCAAAGGCAGGCATGGGTTTTAGTTTGGGATTTATGAGAATCCCTTAAACCCTAACAATCCCTTCCATTTCCTTCTTCCCTCCTGACCTATCCACTTCTGTACAGAGCAGCTGGGACCTTTCAGACAGAGAAGAAACAACACTGACACTGTGTGGAATTTGGGTGGGTAGGAGAGAGACTGGGGAGGGCATTATGGGTAGCAGCCAGGACAGGACACAGGTTCAGAGGAAAGTAATCAGAATGGGCTGGTTGGAGAAAAAGGCAAAGGGTCCAGTGAAGTAAGGCCAGGCCAGGAAAACTGAGCAGCATTTCACTGAGAGGTGTCACGTTCCTTCAAGCCAAGTACCACATCATTCCCTTCTTCCGTATCTCAAACGGCCAGGCCACAGCCCCTGCCCTTGGGACCACATCAGAGGAGGGGGCTGGGTACAGCCTAGCCAATTGGAAGCACAGTGATACCAGTGGCAGACAGACACTGGGGTCAAGGGAGGAAGATGCCAAGTTCCACGTGGGATGGACAGACTGTGAAGTGACAGCATGACATTTAAGGCAGCTGACAATATGCAGGGCGAATATAGCATTGCTCACCTCACTGGGACGCTTGGAGGTAATCATGGACACTATACCAATCACCCTGGGACAACAGGCATGTGATGTGCTGGAGAGGAGGGCAAAGTGTCTGAGTCAGCAGAGAGAAAACAGAACCTGTGTGCAGACCCAGCAGTGTTCAGAAGGCAGAGGCTACAAACATGGAAAAAGGCTCCCACCAGAGAGCTGCCAAAAGGGTAAGTGAGGACCAGTGAATATAGGCTCTTGCGTCTGAGCATGGTTTCTGGTTACAGAGAGGCTGCAGGCTGGTTAATGTGGGCAGAGGAAGAATCTTCCACCTTGAGGTGGTTTAGGAAGAGGTAAAGTCCTATCAGGTGGGAAGTGGGAAGCTGGGGCACATTTAGGAAACCAAGCACAGAAAACTCAGAGGGACTCTGATGCCCCCCACCCCTTAGGCTGGCACGAGGGGAGGAGTCTCAGGCCACACATATGACCATTTAATTGAGGAAAGCTTTGAAATCCAAAAGTAAAGAAAAAGCCAAAGAAAACAACAAAAAAATAGAACAGGTAGAAAAAACCCGCAAGTCCTAGAATAGCTCCTTTCTCTCTTTTTTTTGTTTTTGTTTTTTGTTTTTGGCTTTTTTTAGTGCTTGTCCACAGATCCAGTTTTACGTTTAGAAGCTCCATGCATTCTCTAGTGTGGGAGGGGCACATGCAGGGTCAGGGACACTGGGCACCTTTCCATTCTTGTACACCATCACAGGCCATATTCCCAAATCCTGTATTCGTAAAGGCCAGTGGCCATCTTCACCTCTTAGAGAAGAAAAGTGTCAGACAAAGCAACCAGCGAATGCCCTGAGGGTCCTACAAATGGTTCCCACTGCTGGTCTGCTCCTCCCACGGCAGGGTTCTCTGCACTATACCCAGGAGCTCTTGCAGCCTTGGGCAGCCAATGGAAGGAGCGGGTTCTGTCTACACCGCATATACAAGGGCCCAGGGCTTGCAACTGGAAAATTGTGACTCGAATCTTGGTTCTCACTTACTAGCTGTGGGATCTTGGACAAATAAATCCCTTCACACATCAAGCCTCAGTTCTTCATCTGAATAATGGGCATGATAATGCTACAGATCTCTGGGAGTCTGGGCACACTGAAGACAGTCGATGTGAGCTCTCATCCTTTCCACTTCCCACTCCCCTGCCCCAAGCCCTCCCACACTGTTATCCCTGTTATCCAGTCATGCACCTATTCCAGACCAAGGATCTGCCATGGCAGGAGCCTGCCGTGGGCTGAGGGAAAGAGCTCCCTCCTCGGTCTGCTCATCAGTACCATGCCTCCAACCTCAAACACACTGCCCCATGCCCCCTTTCACTCACCTGCCCAATACTCATCGGAGATAGCCAAGATGGGTCTGAAGCATCGCTGCCACTCACGGCCTCAAGTCTGACGGAGCAGGCACTAATGACGTCTGTCAGCATCTTCTGACCCTCACCCCACAATCTACATGCCCCTGAGTGGACCGCTCTCCAAACCCGCCCTCCACCTCCTGACCATTACCAAAGCCAGGGGGCATCCCCGCTCAGGACACCACTTCCACTTGGACATGCTATCTTTGTCCCACCAGCCCCATTCCCATAACAGGAGTCTAATTAGGCCTATCAGCACAACACACCACTACTGTCTGACAAAAGAAACAGTGAGGTCTGTCTCTGGCTGCTGGCATCCTACGTGCTCTGCCAACCTCAGTGGTCTAGATACACCTGTGTCTGCGCTGAGCTTTCAATTCTTGAAACTTCAACTGCTCTACATCTACTTTATCTTGTCAACAGCCCATGCCTTAAGGACAGCACACAATATTATTTGACACTTGTGATACTGTGATTATAATAAATATGTATTTGTTCTTCATCTCATCCCTGGCCCAGAGCTCCTAAAACCCTTGGAATGTCCTGAGTGACAAGAGCAACCAAACCTGAGTTTATGTTAATGAGGTGACTTCTGGAAAGCCCTTAAGGATGGGGGCTGGTTGCCCAGGGACCCAACCATGTGATTAGAGGGTTAGAATGTTCAGCCCCACTCTGACCTCCAGGGAGGGGGGAGGGGCTGGAGGTTGAATTCAATCACCAATAGCCAATGATTTGATCAAACATGCCTATGTAATGAAGCCTGAATAAAAACCCATCAGGATGAGGTTCAGAGAGCTTCTGGGGTGAACACACAGAGACTGGGAGAGAATGGCTTGCCTGGAGAGGGCATGGAAGCTCTGTATCCTTTCCCCATACCTTGCCCTGTGCCCTCTTCCACCCGGCTGTTCCTGACTTACATCCTTTTATAATAAACTGGTGATCTGATAAGTAAACTGTTTTCCTGAGTTCTAGGAGCTCCTCTTGCAAATTAATTGAACCTGAGAAAGGGGTTGTGGGAACCTCTGATTTATAGCCAATCAGAAGCATAGGTGACAACCTGGATCTGTGACTGTCATCTGAAGTGAGGACCATATTGTGGGATTGAGCCCTTGGCCTGTGGAATCTGAGGCTATCTGCAGGTAGGCAATGTCAGGATTGAGTTATAATGTAGGACACCCAGATAGTGTTGGAGAATTGCCTGGTGTGAGACAGACTACCACACATACACACAGAAGTGCTATGTGTAAAGGAAAACAATAGAGCTTCTCCTTTCCAACACTATCGCACAAATAAGGAAACAGAAGAAGAAAAAACCCAAAGTCTTGTCCCAGTCCACACAGGTTGGCAGTAAGGGAGTGGAGTTACAATTTAGTTCTCAGACATGCTATATTCTTCAATCTGAATATCACACTCTAGAAGGTAACAAATAATGAAAAAAACAAACACTTGAAGTGAGAGGAGGAAATCCTCTTACTTGATTCCAAAGAACTACTGTCTTCGTCTGAGGGGCCAACACCAGCAGTTGATGACAACACTGCCACAAAACCTTCTTTAAATTCCTCAAAGTTAACCTGGTAAATATAAGAAAAGAGAGGTCAGCACTACTTTCAACAGATCACTATATAATACCTTAGCCTTTTGTTTTTATTCTCAGATGGAAACATCTTATTGTTGCCTTTAGCTCTGAGAACGTTCATTTGTTCTAATATTCACTTAAGATTTTTTTTAAATAGAAGAATATAACAAGTAAAAGTGAGTCACAAACTAATCACCAAAAAACTCCTATTACCAATTTTAATAATTAGAAAATGTACCCAAAATGGGGATCTGATGATCATAAAACATTAATATACAAAAAGAAAATATCCAGGCTATCACCACCCCACCAAAAAATGGAATAGTATCAGCACCTTAGAGGCTCCTCCACCATGGCTCCTTTCCTATTAAATTCCCTGCCCCCCACTCTTTTATGGTATTAACATCTTTGCTTTTTTCCTCATTTGTATGCATCCCCGAACAATATGGTTTAGTTTTGCCTCTTTTCAAATTTGATCTAAATGGAATCATATGCATATATTCTTTTATGTCCTGCTTCTTAGACTCAATATTACTTCTGTAATGTTCATTCAAGCTGCCATGCAAAATGCATTTTCTCTGCTGTATAGTATTCCATTGTTTAACTGTGCAAAAATTTATTAATCCATTCTCCTACTGATGAATATTCCCATTGTTTCCAGTGGCTGGTTATTTTTTTTAAAAAAGGCTTTGAACAGTATTGCACACGTGTCCTTAGGAGTTTCTTAGGAGTATATGTCGATGAATGGGCTTGCTGGGTCATAGAATATGCATTTAAATCCTCTTAGTGAACCGAATCTTTTATGGCTATAAAATGCTAACCCTCTTTACTTTGGTAATGTTTTTTACCATAAAGACTAGCTTTCTTTTGGTTAGTATCTACATGATACATCTTTTCACCAAATTTTAATAATGTCAACTTTTTGTATCCATATATTTCAGGTGTCGTTTATAAAGGCTTTATCTTTTAACTATTTAGCCTATTTACATTTAATATAATTACTGATATATTTGGATTTAAACCTACTATTCTATTGTGTGCTTTCAATCTGACCTGCTTGTGTTTTCTCCCTGGTTTCCTCTCTTTGGATTTACTGACTTTTTTCTTTTTAGGACTTCATTTTCCCTTTACTAAGTTAGAAGTTATATAGTCTATTTCCTTTCTCTGACCATTTATCCTAAAAATTACAACACACATCCTCAGCTTATCAAAGTTTACTATTAGTCGATACTTTTACCCTCTTCCGTGACAACAGGAAGCCTATGTAACACTTTCATTTCATCTACTATACTCCTGACTTTCATGCCTTTCTTATGAGTTGCCATATATTTTAACTTGCTCTATTTTAACTCCCCATGAAATATTATTTTTTATTTTATATAATCAATGTTCATTAAGAATTATCCAAATATTTCCTGCTTTGTTTTTCATTTGTTCTTGTATTTCTGACCTTCTGTCTAGGATCATTTTCTATCTATTTGAAGTGCATGGTTTAGAATTTCATTTTTCTTAAGTATGCTGGTGCTAAACTCTGTAGTTTGTCTGAAATGTTTTTATTTCACTTTCAATAGACATTTTTCAAGAAGATAAA
Source organism: Phoca vitulina (assembly GCF_004348235.1). Lineage (NCBI taxonomy): Eukaryota > Metazoa > Chordata > Mammalia > Carnivora > Phocidae > Phoca > Phoca vitulina. The sequence continues at coordinate 36,771,021 of NW_022589725.1, forward strand.
CAATTTATTAGAAGAATAGTAGAAATGACCAAGATGTTCAAAAATGGAATGGGTAAATTATGATACAGTCAAAAAATGAAATATGATGATGGAAAAAAAACGAGACAAGATGAACTGTATTTCACAGATATAATACAGAGTAAAGGAAGTCAGAGACTATGTAGTGAGCATGTACTGTGTATTTCCATTCTACAAAGATCAGAAACAGGCAAGGCAAATCTATGGTGTTAGTGTCAGGACAGTAGTGGCCTTAGTGAGAGAGGACTGCAAGACAGGGGAGGGATTCCGGATGCTCGTCACCCAGGTGTGCTCAGTATGGGATAGTCACTTGAGTGTACACTTCTGCTATGTGCTCTGTTCTCTATGGATGCTTCAGTAAGTCACACAGAAAGAAGTCAACAGAAGGGCTTACATAGGTCAAAAGGTTACCAGTAAATGCTGGAAAAGCAGACTTGGGCTATAGAGCCAAGCATGCTTCTCAAATCTGGCACAGAATTTGAATGAGCAAACCTCTGTTGCCGCCACTGAGCATTAAATACAGCTGTTTGCCTGGGATACACATGTTATCATGACCTGACACTGGATTATTTGTGCATTTGTTTATTTTTGTGGGCAGGACCACCTTCAGCTAAATGAGGTTTATCTAGACCACTGAGAGGAGACAAGCCCAGACAGCAAAAAGCACAATGGCTGATTCAGATCCTTCCTTAAATTGGGGGCTAGTTTATTAGGTTCTCTACCTTGGGTGAACCTGTGTTTTGTTTTGTTTTTAACTTTTTTTTTTATTTGGCTGAGAGAGAGAGATAGCGAGAGAGAGCACAAGCAGGGAGGAAAGGGAGAAGCCGACTCCCCGCCAACAGGGAGCCTGAAGTGGGACTCGATCCCAGGACTCCAGGATAATGACCTGAGCTGAAGGCAGACACCTAACTGACTGAGCCACCCAGGCGCCCCTGAACCTGTGTTTTGACATAGATTTTCCTGGCCCTCTGAGGTCCCAAAGACCACATCAATTTCACAGTTTCTCAGCACTAATGGGGTTTGTGTGCTGGGCTGAACCTCTCTCAGTGTGTGACTTACAGATTTTTAGGCTGGTAATTCTTCACTGACTTATTTGCTCTTTACCATTTTCAAGATCTTTGATTTTATGATTTTGTTCAGCTTTTTTAGTAGCCCTCCCTGGAAGGTTGGCCTGTGTTTGCTAACCTGCCACTACCAGAATGTCTGAAGCCTGTTCATACTTTTTTAGGACTGCATAAATTTCATCAGATGGATCTATCAGAATTTATTTAACCAATCTCATATTTAAAAGGCTGTTTCCAATCTTTTGCTATTTGAATCAATACTAGAATGAATATCTTGCATAGATTTCATTTCATATGAAGATAGACATTATATTTCTTTGATGATCACATCCTAGCTTCTGCATATTGCAGAGCACATACTAAGTGCTCAAAAATACTTGTTGAAAGGACGCCTGAGTGGCTCAGTCAGTTGAGTGTCTGCTTTCGGCTCAGGTCATGATCCCAGGGTCCTGGAACCGAGCCCCGCATGGGGCTCCCTGCTTGGCGGGGAGCCTGCTTCTCCCTCTGCCTGCCACTCCCCCTGCTAGTGCTCTCTCTCTCTGACAAATAAATAAATGAAATCTCTTTAAAAAAATACTTGTTGAATACATGGAAGCAAAAGGAAATGACAATTTTGCTTGATTTAATCTCTGATTTCTTTTGTGTCTTTGGTAATACTTATCAGCTGACTTTCTTCCAACCATCAAACAGTAGTGGGATCTGATGACCAAGTGTGTTGACATTTTATCTGATACTATTCTTTTTTCTTAAAAGATTTTACTTATTTGAGAGTGACAGAGACAGAGATAGTGAAAGAGAGCATGAGTGGGGGAAGGGGCAGGAGAAGAGGGAGAGGGAGAAGCAGACCCCTGCTGAGCAGGGAGCCTGCCGTGGGGCTCAATCCCAGGGCCCTGGGGTCATGACCTGAGCCAAAGGCAGAGGCTTAACCAATTGAGCCACCCAGGCGCCCCTATCTGATACTATTCTGACTGTGCTTGTGTTTCTGTGTTTTCTCCCTTTGTAGCTCAAGAAAGGGGGAAGAACAAACCCATAATACTCAGGTGCTTCACCAAAAAGGACATACCATCATCTCTGTAAAATCTCAGACTCACTCATCACAAATAGAGGCTAGACCCTTTGACAATCATTTTCAACTTTAAAATTATTTTTAGTAACACTATGTTAAGAATTATTTTTTCAAGTATATGCACCCCTATGTTTATTGAAGCATTATTTACAATAGCAAAGATACAGAAGCAGCCCAAGTGCCTGTCAATAGATGAATGGATAAGGAAGATGTGGTATATGTATACAAAGGAATACTGCTTGGTCATAAGAAAGGATGAGATCTTGTCATCTGTGATAACATGGATGGACACAGAGGGTATTATGCTAAAATAAGTCACAGAAAGACAAATGCCATAGGATTTCACTCATGGTCATCTAAAAAATAGAATCTAAAAAATAAATGAATAAACAAATAAAAAGCAAAAACAGCCCCAAAATACAGAGGACAAATTGATTGCTGGTTGCCAAAGAGGAGGTAGTAGGGGGATGGACAAAATGTTGAAGGGGAGTGGGAGATATAGGCTTCCAGTTATGGAATGAATAAGTCATGAGGATAAAAGGCACAGCATAGAGAATATAATCAACGATATTGTAGTAAAGTATGGTGACAGATGGCAGTTACACCTGTGGTGAGCACAGCATAACATATACACTTGTCTAACCATCATGTTGTATACCTAAAACTACTGTTAACATTGTATGTCAACTATATTTCAATTTAAGAAATAATTATTTTTTGAGAGTAAAATTCTCTTTCTGACCAAATTTAAAATACTAAAGCTAAGATCCTTGCCACTGATAAAGAAACAAGAGAACATACATAAAATGCACATGGAAATTTCCCACACTCCACAGGAATCTTAGGCCACATTAATTTCTGGCTTGAAACCAGACCTTGATAATGTTTCTTTAACAGGAAATAGGAATTAAAAATGAGCATGCCCTCAACACATTAAAACATTACCTTGGTAATTCAAATTAATATTGTTTATAATATTGTTCTTCATTTTTTAACTGGATTGAAGTATCAATGACTAACATTTACATGATGTCATATATGTTAGTTACTACAAGGAAACGATGTGTGATATTTGAACTGAAAATCCAATCAATTCTCCTGGATAAAGGATTTCTCTTGATTTTCTCTGAAGACTCCTGAAATCTCCACCATTTGGTTTCTGTTGTAGAAAATGGTAACAACTATTTGGATATTTCTGGCTTGACACCAGGTTCCCCTAAAACATCTACAGAATGTTTCACCTATATGCTGGCTGTGTGAGCAATGCCCTGTCTATGGGATGAAGCAGAGGAGCAGTACAAACTCTGAAAGCAGAAATAATCCACCACGATCCCCATCACAGAGGAGGTAGTGTAAAGTATGGGGTGGAGGGAGACAAAAGCAGGCCCCTAGAGGCATCAGCTGCTGCGGGCACTGCTCTTGAAATGTTACAGAGAGGGAAAGAGGGACAACTTCAGGTCAGACTCAAGAGCACTAATAGAAGCAGAGCTATTTCTTAATTTACCCAATACCTGACTTGTTTTTTGGAAACAGAAATCATGGCTGTTAAGAGAATGGAGTTGGGATAGACAGAAAGATGGATGAACATGTGCAGAGCTTTGCCACAAGCCACTGTTAATCAGAAAAGGTCAGGCTCCTGTCATTGCTTATGAGTGTCTGTCTCTCCTTCTAACATACCTCCCCATGAAAGTGTGGAGAAACTTCCAGCCTCCCAGAAGGATTACAACTCAGAGGAACTGCTTTTTGGGATACATGTGATGTGGGGGAGGCCAGAAATCTCAAACCCAAGTTGATTTTTCTCTTTACTGAAGTTCCAATACTAACCTTTTTTTCTATCATAATTTGATGTTTCTTTTTTTTTAAAGATTTTGTTTATTTATTTGAGAGACAGAGAGAGAGAGCACAAGCTGGGGGGAGAGGCAGACTCCTGCTGAGCAGGGAGCCCAAGGAGGGCTCGATCCCAGGACCCTGGGATCATGACCTGAGCCAAAGGCAGATGCTCAACCAACTGAGCCACTCAGGTGCTCCAATTTGATGTTTCTAAAAGTTATACCACGGTTGCTGGAGGGGAGGGGGGTGGGGGGATGGGGTGGCTGGGTGATGGACATTGGGGAGGGTATGTGTTGTGGTGAGCTCTGTGTATTGTGTAAGACCAATGAATCACAGATCTGTACCCCTGAAACAAATAATACATTATATGTTAATAAAAAATAAATACATAAATGTTATACCACTTCTGCACATACAAAACATAAAGTGGGGCAAGGCTCGGGAATGATATGATTTGTTCAATCAGCAGAACCTGCCATCTGAATGTGAACCCAAAAGTTATTCTTTTGGTTTTGAATTTTCTCAACTGTCAAAAATAATTAAGAAAACCAGATCATCTGTTTATACTGAATAACCAGAGTGTTGATTTTCACAAATGTGCTTTTTGCTCCTCTGGGTCCCAAATACAATTCTAGGTGATATCAAGAGGGGCGAGAACATTATCGGGGCACCTGGGTGGCTCAGTGAGTTGGCTGTCCAACTCTTGATTTCAGCTCAGGTCATGATCTCAGGGTCCCTGTGCTGGGAGTCTATGCTTGGCATGCGGTCTGTCTGTCCCTCTCCCTCTGCTCTTCCCCTCAAATCGTGCTCTCTTTTCCTCAAATAAAAAACTAATTCTTAAAAAAAAAAAGAGGCGCTAGAACATTATTAAAAATACCCCTGATTTGGGGCTCCTGGGTGCTACAGTGAGTTAAGTGGCCAACTCTTGGTTTCAGCTCAGATCCTGATCTCAGGGGCATGAAATCAAACCCTGCATCAGCTCTGTGCTGAGCACAGAGTCTGCTTGACTCTCTTTCCCTCTCCCTCTGCCCCTCCCCTCTCAAATAAATAAATAAATCTTTCAAAAAAAAAAATAATACACCTGGGGTGCCTGGGTGGCTCAGTCAGTTAAGTGTCTGCCTTCGGCTCAGGTCACAATCCCAGGGTCCTGGGATGGAGTCCTGCATTGGGCTCCCTGCTCAGTGAGGAGTCTGCTTCTCTCCCTCTCCCTGTGTGTGCTCTCTTTCTCTCTCTAGCTCTCACTCTCTCTCAAATAAATAAATAAAATCTTAAAAAATATATTTTAAAAAATACACCTGATTCTTAAGTCCATAAAAAAAACCACACAAAAAACCAAGAGGCAGGCATAGAATAAAAAGAAACAGAGAATGGGTGTGGTCGGATTAATTGAGGCAGAGCTCTGTAAGAGGGACTAACAGTATCCTACTGATAGGCATTGGGAACACAGGGCAGTTGGTGCTTTGGGAAGTAACAAGAGGTACATTTCATCAGGACTTTCTCCCTGTGTCAGCAGTGAGGGTTTTCTTCTTGTTTTTCTTCATTTCTTTTTGTCCAAAAGCCAATTCAGGAAAATCTTCAGGCTGGATTTTTTTTCTCATTTGAAATAAAAATAGTTTTATTGATTTCTGTGGGGGGGAGGAAAAAAAGCTCTTCCTTCAAAGTTAAGATGACCAGCACTGTTTTTATCATACAAGTTAACATCTAGACACATTTAAGAAGTAGGGACAAGGTGGGAGGTGCTTTTCAGTGTTTCTGTCAGGAAAGCAAGTTGTGGTCTAGGATGACCTTCAATTTCCTAGTGAAAAGGAGCAGAGATAGAGTACTTTCTATCTGGCCTAGATAAAATCAGAGGACATCTCTGAACATAGGTATCCTTTGTTCCTGCAACAGTGGTGTGCAGTTGCTTTGTCCAGCTGCTAGAATGAATTTAAAGCTATGTAATTTTACTAGACAATCTGCCTTCAAGATACTTGGAAGTTGCCTGTCTCTCAGTGTGTCAGCTGCCCACAGACCCTTGTGTTTTTGTGAACCACCTACCACCCACCCAAACCAACCCTCCACCCCACCCCCAACAAATCTCTCAAACATCTTTCTGGAAAAAACAAACCAAACCAAACTTCTGGAAGTTACTATGCTTTCAAAAAAAGAGTAATCTGAAGGAAACTCTTGCTTCAATATAGGAGGTCCCCAGAAGGAAAAGCAGTGTTCCAGTTCCTAGTAACTCTCCTCTGGCATGTGTCCTTAGTCCGCTAATATTTCTCAAATGCCTGCATCTAACTACAGAACTCTGTGCTTTTCTTTATAAGAATGAAGTCAAATACCCACCCTGGCAAAGTGGTCATTTCCAAGAAGTGTTTGCAGAAGGATGGGCAGCTGCTTTTCCAACTGAAGCTTGAGGCAGAGCTGGGTCAGTCCCTCCCGGTCCAGAAAGCCTGTCCCTGTGGTGTCACAGCTGCTGTAGACTTCCCTGAGCTGTGAAACATAGTGGTTCTCTTCTTCTTCTTCCATCCCATAGCAAGCTGGACATGTCAGGGGAAAAAAAGAAAAACAAGAGTACACTTTCATTGCCACACCTCACATGTTCTTCCACCGCTCTGATGACCCCTGGCAAGGTGGCCCAGGCACCGGGCAGGGGCTGGGCACGTGGGAAAAGGCATCCAGGGCACTCTCAGGTTTATGTGGGACCTTTGTACGAGAGGCCAGAAGCAAGTGATCAGGGAGCCAGTCCTTGTTCACAAAAGCCAGAATTTCTTTGTTCTGTAAGAAAAATATCTATTATAGGGGCGCCTGAGTGGCTCAGTCGGTTAAGTGTTCAACTCTTGATTTCAACTCAGGTCATGATCTCAGGGTCCTGGGATAGAGCCCCATGGTAGGCTCCCTGCTCGGTGGAGAATCTGCCTGTCCTCTGCCCTTCCACCTGCCCGCTTTCTCTCTCTTTTTTAAATAAATAAATAAATCTCTTTTAAAAAATAAAAAAATTATCTATTATAGAACAATCAGAAAAAAGAGATAAATATATAATAGAGAACTAAAATCATCCAAAATTTCACCACCTAAAAAAATCATTATGAGTATTTTGGCAAATATACATTCTAATTTTTCTCTATACATATACAAGTATGGTATTTTTTCCCTTATTAGTATTTAGTTCCAAATACTATTTTACCAAATAAAAGTACTTATAATAAAAAATGGAAACTCCAATAAAATATACAGAGGATGCTGATTAATCACAAAAGAAGAAAAATATATGGCTAATAGCCATCTAAAAATGTCCAAATGAAAATAAATATACTATTTGTCACGGTCAAATTATCTAGAATAAAAACACCCCAAAGCTAGCTGAGGCTATCATAAGAAGGGGGCTCTCACATGTCTTCCAGACATTCTAGACTTGTCACATTTACCAAGAAATTTTTAAGTAATTGTATTATCTGACCTACTTATTTTACGTACACCAAATTCCTTACAGAAATTCCTATGCTGGATGCCTGGGTGACTCAGCTGGTTAAGCGACTGCCTTCGGCTCAGGTCATGATCCTGGAGTCCTGGGATGGAGTCCCACATCGGGCTCCCTGCTCAGCAGGGAGTCCGCTTCTCCCTCTGACCCTACCCCCTCTTGGGCTCTCTCTCTCACTCTCTCTCTCTCTCTCAAATAAATAAATAAAATCTTTAAAAAAACAAAAAGAAATTCCTATGCTTCAGGAAACAGAGCTACAAAGACATAAAAGAAAATTAAATGTCCAATGAAAGAAAAGAGCTTGCTAGTTACAGCATAATTATATGGCAGAAGATTCAACAGGCTTAAAAAAACACATTTTTGAAGAAGTGCAGTTGATAAAATATCAAGCCGGGATAAAATCTTTATAATAATAATAGCTAGTATACATACTAGTCAGTTCACATTATAATAATTCACTTATGCCTAGAACAGTTCTATCAAGAGACTTTTGCAATTATGTGGGAGAAATTAAGAAAGGAAGAAGAAAGAAAGGACAAGACGACAGAAAGAAAGGAAGGAAGGAAGGAAGGGGGGAGGGACGGAGGGAAGGAAGGAAGGAAGGAAGAAAGGAAGGAAGGAAGGAGCAAAAAACTACATCAAAATGGTAAGAAATGATTTTGTGGTATTACACATTTCCATTTTCTATATTTTTATATTTCTGAAAAATTTTTATAGAAAGTGAAACACTTCATAACTAGAAAAATGTTGCTAAATCATGAAAAAACACTGAAATCCTAAAGGTATGAGGATGAACCATATGAAATTGTCAATACTAGACCATTCTGACCAATAACAATGGCGATTTCATGTGGGTCAGCACAGATCAAGGACAATTCTGAAAAGAGGAAATATGATAAGTAAACAAACATGGAAAACAGATCAAGCTCATTAATAATCAAATAATTAATTCGTAAGCATGAAACAGTAAAGCAACATCTCTTACTAATAAGAGACAGCAGAGTAAATGCCAATTAAAGATGTAATTCTTCGAGAGAGAGAGAGAGGGAGAGAGCGAGCGCGCACATGGTGGGGGGGACGCAGAGGGAGAGGGAGAGAGAGAATCCTGAGCAGGCTCCACACCCAGTGCGGAGCCTGATGGGGGCTTGATCTCACGACCCTGAGATCATGACCTGAGCCGAAATCAACAGTCAGACCCTTAACCCGTTGAGCCACCCAGGTGCCCCAAAGATATAAGTTTTAATGTTGACAGTATTGGACCACCATCACCCACATGGGTAGGGAGGTCTGCATCAGCACAAAAACTGTATGAGGGATTGGAATCTGTTCACATCAACCCCCCAACCCCAGAGTATCATCTTACTCAGGAAAACAACAGAATCGATGACAGTAAAAAAACTGACTGAATAGAATCTTCATTGTGATGTTTCACAGTGGTCTTATAAGGTGAACTGCCTCCCCTGAGCTCCTGATCAGGTGTAAACACTGCCAGCATCCACTCTGAGGATGAGTATATAAGCTCATGGCCTCAGGTTGGATGTAGGAGTAAAAGGATAACAAGCCTGCCCTATCCACTCATCAAATTATGCGTGCACTTCGGCAGGAGTGTGGGGAAGTGGAGAAAGGGCAAGGAGAGGTGGAGCTGGAAACCTGCCCCCACCCCAGACTGCTTTGAGATGATGACAGAGACAACATCGAGAAACACAGATACACATGTAAAAACATCAAGGATAAATCAGAAAATGAAATAACCTTCCTAACCCAACCTCTGTCAAGCTTCTCATCCAAGGTGAGTCCCCAACCCGAGCTGGGAGCCGCATCCTTTTGTAGACAACAGCCAGCTGTGGTGAGCTGCACTCAAGTACTGGTATTTGCCAATGCTAATTTCTGATAAGCCACAAGTAAACGGACAGGAGAACATAACAGTAAGAAAGACAAGTGGCAAAATTCAGTATGTGAAAGAGGTAGAGGAACCGGGATGAGGAGGGTGAGGAGTGACTAGGGGACCCCGAATGCACAACCTACCACACCCACACATCCCTGATGCTGATGCTCCCCCACCCCAAGTTCTCCCTGTTGCCCTGCTTATGAACAATGCCCCCCTCCCCCACCACCTCTGCAAATCATGAACAAATCCTCCATTTCTTCTATTTTACCTTTAGTTGTAACCAATTCAAGCAATTAAAAGTATATAAAGTAAAACAAAAACAAAAACAAAAAAATCAAAGCAAAACAAAAGCCTAACCCCACTCCCAGAGGTAAACACTGCTTGGAGTGTAGGTTTGAAATTATTCCCAAGTCTATAAGGTGGACAGATGCACCAACGTGTGTACATACATAACACACAGATATGCATGTTTTTACATAAGCGTAACACCATACATATTATTTTACAACTTTTAAAAAATACACCACATCTGAGAGATCATTCCATGCCTTCTTCATTTAAAAAAATGACTATATGCTCTTGCGCTCTTGTGTGCAGAGATGTAACACAGCTTACCTAAGGATTGTTTTAGAGACACGGGGTATCTCCAGGGTTTTCTCTTATAAAACCTTCCTCAGCAAACACCCCATGAGGCCTCTTCGTGAGTCCTGAAGGGGCTAAACCCAGCCATGCTCTGTGAAGCATGCCCTGGGTGGTGCAGGAGTGTCCCTGGAGAAGGCAGGCTTGGCTGTTTTCCCAAGGGCAGAGCAAGAAGAGAAGAAATGTCTTCCTCTCCCAGCCATAGGCAAGTCTTGAATCCACACCACTCTGGGTGGCCGGGCTCTCCCTCCACCACAGGAATTTAAGTTCCTGTTGAGCTGCAGCTTTCCCTTTCTACACAGAAGAAGGAAGAAAGCCTCAAACTGGGGCCAGAGGCGCCCTGGCTGCCCATGGAGGTGTAGGCTGTGTGTGGAGGGTCCAGTGGTGGCGAGTCCCCTGGTGAGATGGGGGTCCACTGCCCACCACATCTCAAAGCGTTGCTGAAACAAGGAGCGGCACAAAGAAAAAAATAAGAGAGGCAACAAGACTTAAAAAGAAGGGCGGCAGCTCCCTCCTCATCACCCACAGGAGCTGTGTTTGCAGCTCATCTTCAATGTCTCCAGGCCCCACCAAGTCTGGGGCCATCTCTGGAGGCCCAGGCTGCTTCTACCTCATTTACTCTCGGAGCACAGATGCACATTTTTGAGGCTGGGTGGGGATTTCCACAGAACAGGAGGAACTTCTATATGACTAAAAAGACCACAGAATTAGTGGGCCAGTAGGGCCCTGGTTTGGGGGAGAGCGGCATGAACTCTTTGAACAGCCCCTGTTCCCAAGGCATCTCATACAGCATCCCCCCCAGGCCCCCATCTTTGTCGGCTCACAGCAGAACACCCAGTGTACTCACAATGAGTCTATGGGGTAAGACTGCAAAGAAAACCTGCCCTCGGTAAAACACTAACAGATTCAGGTTCTGAAAACAGGGACCAACCCCTCATAGAAGGCTGAATGCCAGAAGCACATTTCAGGTAAAGAGAACAACCAGCCACCTCTGTCTACAGCGAGGCAGGTGCAGAGCGCCCAGCAGGCTTTAGGGTCTCCCCCACATGCCAGGTTATGAAACAGTCTCTAGAGAACCTTTCTGAGAGGTCACAGGTCTTCTGAGGGGAAACACATCAATAATAGTTACGGTCAGTGAGTGCAAACCAGGGCCTTAGGGGGTCAGAGGAAAATCAAGAAAATGTAAATGGGAAACAGGCCCAATCCGTAGGCCACCAGGTTGCCATCCAGCAACCCAAGACCAGGAGGGAGTCACTGGCACAGTCCTCCCAAGCTCTACACCCCACCTGCCCTCTGGGCCACAAGACAGACAGGCACTCAAGAAGGCTCCAGCAGCGCCTCCTCATTCCCAGAGCCGACCTCAGCACAGGTCTGTTGTGCACCCTACCAAATCTCAAATGCCAGAATTGTTTTGGGTTTGCACTTTTATGCTAAACATTCTATAATGAGCCCATTTAAGCAAGAGCAATACATAATGTTGCAATTTAGCTATTTCAAAGGGGAGGTCACCAGCATATGGGTCCACTTAATCTCAGGGCTGCCACATCCTAGACTCCTCCAGTACAGGTCAGATCTAGGCTGGGGTATGCAAAGTAGGGGAAGAGTAGGGAGCACACTCTAGAGCATTCACCCAAGTGATGGGGACATTCCCCAGGAGGCCAAGTAAACTTAAGATTCTTCCCAATACCTGGACTATCACAGAGGAGATATCAGGAAAATCAAGGCCCAGCAAACCCTCATCACACTGGACTTGCCAAACCTGTGGCCTTCCTGTCTGATCTCCTGCCCCAGGATTCCAGATTTGGGCAGAACTCAGGTGTGGGGGCTGAAGGGTAAAGGGCTCCAGAGGGGCCCTCCCAGGAGCAATGACAAGCCAGCCCCCCTGTTGAGAGAACTTACTGGTCTGTCTGTATGCCTCCATGAAAGGATTGACACAGGGGAGGGGCCCATACATTCAAGCCAATGTCAACTAGGTTACACTTCATTCTACTCAATACACAGTTGAGTTCCCGGCCATTCAGAAACACTCCTTTCCTCTCCTTCTCTCATCCCTGTGAATCTGAGCCACTGTCCCAAGAGAGCAGGTGCTTCATCTACCAGCCAGACAGGTACCAGCAAATGATGTGATTCAGGCACAGCAGCTCTACAAGTAGGGCAAAAAAGATCTTTCAGTCACAATCTGCTAAGATATTTCCTAACCCCCACCCAGGATAATGTTCAGCCCTGTTTTCAAAACAAAGGGAAAAAGGAGGCACTGCCTCTATTCATGCACACCCGATGGAATCTGCCCTCCTCCCATCCCAGGATGTGGGAGGGGTCTTCCTGTAGCTTCTGCAATACCACATAACAAACCTCAGTGGTGAACCAGTAGGCAACCCTGGCCAGGAAGGCTTGGAAGAACTGCAAAGCCACCTTCACCTGGAAAGCATGGCCCGGGCACAGGTCTAGCCTACTAGTGCAGAGTCATGCAGAGTCCCATGGCTTCCTCTGCATTCAGGAGTCTCAGGAAAGGGCTTAAGTGACAAGACCACAGAATTACAGGAGTAGTGGAGAAACCTTAATGGGGGCCTCAAAATTCTGATGTTCACACACACCCCTCATTTGCTGGAATCTGGAGGTAGTGATTTGGGAGGTGGTGCTTGCAGGAGGGGAGACCCAAGACATGCACAAGACCTGTCCCCCCCATATACACACAAAGAGAAACTAATATCCAGAAGGAGATAAAGGAAAATCATTTAAAGTTATCAAAAAAGAGAGACTGCTAGGCAAAGGAATGATTAGGATACCAATGGAGGTTTCTGGGACACTGACATATTATAGCTGTAATAAAAAATCCAATGGCAAGGCTGGAAGATACAGAAGGAAATCTTCCATAAAGCACATCTAAACAGTAAGGAGGGGCACCTGGGTGGCTCAGTCAGTTAAGCGTCTGCTTTTTGGCTCAGGTCATGATCTCAGGGTCCTGGGATCCCCGCTCAGTGGGGAGCCTGCTTCTCCCTCTCCTCCCCACTTGTGCTCTATCTCTGTCTCTCTCTCAAATAAATAAATAAATAAAATTTTAAATAAACAGGAAGGAGATGAGACCATATAACAAGGAAAAGACCGTCTCTTCTATAAATAGTGTTGCATTTGTGCAACAAGTAACCCCATTTAAAAATGGGCAATGGTCTTGAAGAGATATTTCTCCAAAGATATACAAATGGCTGACAAATGGCCGACAAATGGCCAACCACAGGAAAAGGCTCAACATCTCTCATCATTAGAGAAATGCAAATAAAAACCATGATGACATACTATGTCACACCCATTAGGATGGCCACTATAAAAAACAAAACAGAAAACAAGTTTGCGTTGGTGAGGACGTGGGGAAACTGGGAACAGTACACGGCACTGTTGGTGAGCATGTAAAATGGTGCCGCCACTACGGAAAGCTGTATGAAGGGTCCTCAAAACTCTAAAAATAGAAACCATATGATCCAGCAATTCCACTTCTGGGTATATATCCAAAGGAATTGAAAGCAACATCTCAGCGATAGGTGCACACCCATGTTCACTGCAGCATTATCCACAACAGCCAAGAGGTAGAAGAGCCCAGATGTCCATGGACAAAGGAGCACAGAAACTGGTATAGCCACACAATGGAACATTACTCAACCTTAAAAAGAAAGAAACCCTGTCACAGGCTACAACATGGCTGCACCCTGAGGATATCGTATTGAATGAACTACGCCAGTCACAAAAGGACAAATACTGTGTGATTCCACTTACATACACACTTAGTCAAATTACAGAGACAGAAAGTAGAGTGGTGGTTGCCAGGGGCTGGTGGAGGTGAGAGGGGAAGAGCTGCTCTGCAGGTACAGAGTTTGGAGTCACAAGTTCTCCAAATCCGTTAACACGACAATGTGAATATAGTTCACGCACTATTGAACTGTACATTTAGAAATGATTAAGTGGGGGCGCCTGGGTGGCTCAGTCGGTTAAGCGACTGCCTTCAGCTCAGGTCATGATCCCAGGGTCCTGGGATCGAGCCCCGCATCGGGCTCCCTGCTCCGCAGGAAGCCTGCTTCTCCCTCTCCCACTCCCCCTGCTTGTGTTCCCTCTCTCGCTGTCTCTCTCTCTCTGTCAATTAAATAAATAAATAAAATCTTTAAAAAAAAAAAAAAAAAAAAAAAAAAAAATTTAAAAAAAAAAAAAAAAAGAAATGATTAAGTGGGTAAATTTTATATTATATATTTTTTACAATTAAAATTAAAAATAAGAAAAAGTTTTTACAAAGAAAAATAATTCAAAATTTGGTGGCTTACTTTCTGAAATTGCCTGGCTCTGTTCTATAGCACTTTTATCTAGATTTTCTCTTTCCTTAACAACAACAGCAAATATTGATCCCAAAGCTCCAGGCATCGTCTAAAAGTCCAGGAAAGGGAACCAGTTGAAGAGAAGGGGAATTACTGGAATAATATAAGACCTTTCCAAGTAGACAGAGGGCTAAGTCCCACCATTTAGGACAACAAATAAAAAACCCCACACCTAAGTTAATCCTTTTCTTTTCTCCATATTTTATTTTCAAAGCAATAAAGTACAAGTTGAGGCCACCTAAGTAAATCCTCATGAAATTTCTGAACAAACAAACAAACCAATAAGTCCTCAAAGCGTCCGGAGAAGAGCAAGCACTCCCACACTCACAGCCCCGGGCAGCAGAACCAGCCTGTACTGTTGGCGACCAAAAGCTCTCATGAAACCAGGCCCTGACATCCCAAGTCAACATCACTTTCAACTCTTCTGGAAGCTACCAACATGAACTTCAGCAAAATGAGGGATAACTGAGAGAAAGGGAGAGGCAGGATCTCTGATCTGGCTCCTACGCAAGTGATAGAGCCTATCCTGTGAGGGCAGCCCTGGGGCAGGGCCAGAGGGCAACCCACACAAAACCAACAACAGGAGGAACCCAGGGGCTTGCGTGTGTGTGACCAGCTGGAAAACAACAAATGGATAGGTTTCTGACAGAGCTGATGGAGCATCTGGAAAAAACTAAGGATTAAGTCCATTAAAAAGTAAGTACAAACCAAGAAAACACCAACCTCTCTCTAAAGCCAAGCTTGGCACAAGAATGGGAATGTAACATGCCCCGGCCGCATGTCGATGTGGCAGTCAGGCAGGGGTGACAGGGAAGCCTCAAGGTGGAGGTGCCGTCTGCGTAACAGCCCTGGACTGTGGGGGGTGAGTGAGGGAGGTGGAGGAAGGGACAGCCACAGAAGGACAGATGTGGCTACCTCAGGATGCTCAGCCCTGTTTGTGGCCCAGAGCAGCCTTCCACAGCCTCCATATAACAGAGCTCCACTCTTGCTGGGTACTTTCCCTTCCCACCCTATCCTTTGCTGGGCTGCTAAGGGGACAGTTATAGAACATGCCAGGTGCTAGATACACAGAAACAGCAACTTATCCTTAGTGTTTGTTGTAATACCACCACTAACAGCACTAAAATTACTGTTCCCACACAAAGGTTCCCAGGTTCCCAGTTTATATGCTGCTCAAATCTTATTTCTAGAAATGCCTCACTGAAAAACTGTCTTTTCCTCAGCCCGTCCCTCCTCCCTGAGCCATCAACCTAAATTACAGAACAGGAGGTGAGAAGCAGCCTTAACCCCGCCCCTGCCCAGCAGGGGCCCTACAGCACATTAGCTATTGGAATCTTCCGTTCACACTTCCCAAGACCTCTGTGTGAGGCCAGGGCCAGAACACCCCTTCCCCTGTAATCCTTCCACAGACCCCTGGGAAGGAGGAAAGAAACATGGCAACAGCCTTCTCTGCCTGCTCAAGCCGGCCCTGCCGTGGTCCCACCAGGACCCATCTGTCCAGGACTGCCCACCCCTGGTGCCCTGCTTGCTCCCAGGTGGCCCCCAGGCCTACTCACTTTCGAAGTACAGGCCTCACAGCAGAGTGGTTGTTATAAATAATAAACAGTCCCCAGGGCTCAAGGGCCTCTTCAGTTTCCTCTTCATCTAAATGGAATTAATCTTCTTTTGCATTCCACATATGCATAAAATGTTTGCATAGCAAAACCACCTGAAAACCTGGCCCCATTCAGTAGCTGACTACAGAACTGGGGACAATATTCCAGATAATGAGAACACCTGGTTTCCCAAGGTTTTATTCTTTTGAAATTGGAATCAGTAGAATCTCAATTATTCTGAAGCTATAAAGCTTAATTTAAAATACAAGCATAAACTTTGCTAACAGGTGAAACGAAATGCTGTTTTTACCTCGGAAAGAAAAACCTGCCCCCAAACAAACCGGATATTGGCCCTGGGACAGATGCCCTTGGCCGGCACTTTGCAGGACAACGCAGCCCTCTGGAGGCCAAAAGAGCAAGGTGTTGGTTTGCATTTAATTGATGCAGAGATGAGGGAATTTAATCTGTGCCCTAGAAACTCAGTGAGTATTGAGGATAGAGAAGAGAATGGTGGTCTCTCAGAAGTAGCTAGGTGTGCTGATCTTTGAGGGTCCAGAGGATTATATTGCAATGGGAAATAATTCCAAACAAGGCCCTCTGTAAAAACCTGCTCTCCCAGAATGAATAGGACCAAGAGCAGCCATTCTAGATGGGCTCATTCTTTATCTGGAAAGATGTTACAATCCTGATAAAATATTAAAGTCTGTCCTTGGGTTCCAGTGGAGCAGACCTCAGTGCCACTTTAAATAGCCTTGCCGGTTTTTATCAACCTTCATACTTTGGCAGTTCTGAGCTTTTAGGATTAATTTCAGCATTAACTGTTTTCAAGGAAGGCTTTTTCTTATTTTTCAAAATTTATACTATGTATTTACTTTGCCTACATGGGTTCTAAATATCTCAGCAATAAGGCTTGAGAAGCTATCTTTTCTATCAAAGGGATTTTCCAGTCCTAACAATGTAAAAATAAGCGGGTACTTCATTTAATTGACAATTATTATAATATTTGCTTTTCCTACAAAGCAGATACACTAAAAACTATAAGGATATCAAATTCTAGAACTATCCAGGGGCCCCTCGTTGGCTCAGCCGCTTAAGCATCTGCCTTCAGCTCAGGTCATGATCCCAGGGTGCTGGGATGGAGCCTGCTCAGCGGGAGCCTGCTTCTCCCTCTTCCCTGCCCCTCCCCCCACTCATGCCCTCTCTCAAATAAAAATATCTTAAAAAAACAAAAAACAAATTGTAGAACTGTCCAAAAACACCCTATTTTTCTGGGGTCTCCTAAAGAAGATACTGTGGCACACAGTGATGGCAGACTCTAGTGTCAGAGTCTCCAGTTTTACTATGGGCATTTTCCAGCTCTGTGACCTTGAACAAGTTACTTCACCTCTCTGTGCCTCAGTATGTCATTAGGAGACTCTGAACATTAAAGTTATTGTGAAGCTGGTTAATGTGTCAAGTACTGAGACCAGTGTCTGGCACATGGTACGTATGGAATAAACACTGGCATCTCTGCTGCTACACAGACACACGTACCTGGGGCTGCACACACACCTGTAATCCTATACAATCCAGGTAGCTGTCTGCAGCTTTCAAAATAAACTATACATAATCTAGTAAATGCCTATTCCGTGACAAGAGATGTAGAGATTTTTTATTTTTAATGGAAATTATACATAAAATCATATATATATATATTAAAGTACATATCATGATGATTTAACATAACTTCTCCTCAGAATTACCATTTTGTGTGTGACATTAGCACCTGAAACCTACTCTCTTAGCAAATTTCTACCACTCAAAACAGTATTATTACAGCTACAGTCATCATGGTATATGTTAGATCTGCAGACCTACTTATCTTACATAACTACTTGGTACCCTTTGACCAATATCTCCCCAGTTCTAAAGATTTTTTATAGCCACACAAACTTATATTTGTGCCAGGGCTATAGCTATAGACCCCAAATGAACTTATCCTGAATTATCTAGGTGGGACCTAATGCAATCACATGTGTCCTTAGAGACAGGAAGAGGAGTTTTGAAAGAGAAGAGGAGGAGGCAATGTGACCACAGAGCGAAAGACTGGACTGATGTGGTCCTAGAATCTGAAGAGAGTGACGTTGTCCACACCTTTTGGACTTCTGGCTTCCATAACTGTAAGAGAATAAGTTTGTGTTGTTTTAAGCCACAGTTTGTGGTCATTTGTACAGCAGCCCTAGGAAAATAACACAACATCCCATCTCTTAACATTGTTAAATGGCAATACTCCCTAAACTGGTCTACAGATTTAGCACAACTCCTACCAAAATTTCAGCTGGCTCCTTTAAAGAAATTGACAAGCTGATCTTAAAATTCATATGGAAATAAAAGGGACCCAGAATAGCCAAAACAATCTTAGAAAAGAATGAAAAAGTTAGAGGACAAACACTTCCCAATTTCAAAACTTACCATAAAGGTACAGTAGCCAAGACAGCATAGTACTGGCAAAAAGACAACCAAACCAATGGAAAAATATTTACAGGCAAGAAATAAAACCTCACATTTATAGTCAATTGATTTTCTTTTAAAGATTTTATTTATTTATTTATTTGACAGAGAGAGAGAGCTAGCGAGAGCAGGAACACAAGCAGGGGGAGTGGGAGAGGGAGAAGCAGGCTTCGCGCCGAGCAGGGAGCCCAATGAGGGCTCGATCCCAGGACCCTGGGACCATGACCTGAGCTGAAGGCAGACGCTTAACGACTGAGCCACCCAGGCACCCCAGTACAGTCAATTGATTTTAACAAAGGAGCCAAAACAATTCAATGGGAAAAGACAAGTATTTTCAACATATGGTACTAGGACAACTGGATAGCCACATGCAAAAGACTGAAGGGGAATCCCTACCTATCATATATCATATACAAAAACTAATTTAAAATGGATTAATCAAGACCCAAATTGTAATGGCTAAAACTATAAACACTTAAAAGAAAACACAGGATAACTCTTCTAAAGGAGTAAATGACCTTTGATTAGGCAATGTCGTATCTTTGATTAGACAGAACACCAAAAGCACAAGCAACAACAACAACAAAAAAACAGATAAACTGGACTTCACCAAAATTAAAACCTGTTTTATGGCAAAAGTCATTATCAAGAAAATGAAGAGAAAGAAGGAAAACATTTGGAAATTCTGTATCTGATAAGGGAATTGGGTTTAGAATACAAAAAGAACTCTTACAGCTCTATAATAAAAGCACAAATAACCCAATTTAAAAAGCAAAGGATCTGAAGAGTATTTTTCCAAAGAAGAGACACAAATGACCAAAGATGCTCAACCTCTTTAGCCATCAAAGAAATGCAGATCAACACCACAATGAGATACTACTTAGAGTATTTAGGCTGGCTATTATTAAAAAAACATGTAATGATAAGTGCTAGTAATGATACGGAGAAACTGGAAAGCGAGAATCTTGAAAGCAGCAAGCAATCCTCAAAAAGATTAACAGCTAACTCCTCATAAGAAACCATGGACCAGAAGGCAGCAAGAGGACATATTTGAAGTGGTGAAAGAAGAAGGGTGTCAACCAAGAATTCTATATCCAGTAAAAACCATCCTTAAAAATGAAGGAGATATAATGCCAAAGGCATGATTCATGAAAGAAATAACTGATCAGTTGGACTTCATCATTAAAAAAAAAAACTTCTGCTCTAGGAAAGACACCATTAAGGGAAATAAAAGACAAGCCCACAGACTGGGAGAAAATATTTGCAGAAGACATGTCTGATAAAGGACTATTACTCAAAATATACAAATAACTCTTAAAACTCAATAATAAGAAAATGAACCATCTGATTAAATAACGGGGGAAATGAATAGACATCTCACTTAAGAATATATACAAATGGGAAAAAAAAAGAATATATACAAATGGGAAAGGAGGCAAGATGGTGGAAGATTAGGGGACCCCATTTCAACTACTCCCCTGAATTTAGCTGGATGTCTATCAAACCATTTTGAACACCCACAAAATCAGCCTGAGATGTAAGAATACAGATCTGGATCTCTACAAGCAGCAAAGTGACTGCTTTTTGCAAGGCAGGATGTGCAGAGTCGTGAATCTGCAGGGAGATATTGGAAGATAAACAGAAGGAGGGAGCCTTCATAAGCTGGCTCCTGGAAAGTGATAAAACACCAGAATAGAGGTGTTAGAAATCAGAACCCTTAGAAGTCTGCTCTAGGGAGAGACATCCCTCTCTGAAAGGAAGTCTGGAAATGAAAAGGCAGAATTCTAGGTAAGGCATTGTGTTCTCAGGATCTGAGGAATCACAAAGCGAATGGGGATGCCTGAACCAGGAGAATGCCTGAGCATTGGAGCCAGGAAGCAGGTTATGGTCAGCAAGCCCAGGAGGGGACTCTCAGCTCCGATCACCATAAACCATGAGCCGGGTGGTTAGTAATTGCTCTTTTCCTGAGCAGCCCAAAAAAGTCTGGAACCTGTGCCAGACAGGGCAAAAACTCAGAGGGTGGTAGCGGCCCAGAACGGACATTAGAGTGGCACACAGACATGATCCAGGAGCTTCGGGTGTGCGTGCAAGCCCACAGCCGCTCACAGTTTTAGAGTCACAAAAGGCAGTGGCACTCCCGGGCCCCTGGGACTACGTCTGAGAGTTGCAGTGGGGGCGCAGGATGGGAGGCTGCGGATTTCATTGGCACATACAGAAGTGGAGACTGTTTGTCCCAGAGGGCTTATTAAAGAGTACAGACTGCAATCTTTCTGCTCTGGGCCAGAGGTTTGGGCCTAGCCATTTCTGCTCTGATCCTCTGAAGAGGCGCAGAAAGTCCCCAGGGAACAAAAGCCACACAGAGTACCAGTTTCCACTGAGCCCCATCCCCTGACAGGGGTGGGGCAACTCCGTCCAGGCAGGGTTACCTGAGAAACTGTGTGGCATGCCCCTCCCCCAGAAGACAGTCTAGAAGAACAGGACAACAACAACCCTAGGGATCCCATAAGACTGTAAAATCCCAACTCTGGGGAAAATAGTATATTGAGCTACAGGTGCTGCCTCACGACTCATTTATTTTTCAGAAAAAATTCTTCCTTTTTTTCTTTTTCTTATGCTTTTTTTTTCCTTTTTACCTTTTTCTCATTTCAACTAAGATCTTTGTTATATCAACAACAGTCGCTTTCTAACTTGTATTTTTTCACATCTACATTTTTTTTATAGTTATATGCTTCATTTTAGTCCTTTTTTCACTCTATTCAATTTTATCTTTATAAATATTTAAGTTTTAATTCCCTTGCAATTTTGGAATGTAGTGCCTTCTAACACACAGACCAAAATTCACCCAGGAACAAGTGGAACACCCTGCTTTGTCCACACTGCAAGATTATAGTCCCTCCTCCTCTCCCCCCCATTTAAAATTTTATTCTTGTGTTTCATTTAGGCTTTATTTATCTGTGGTGGCTCCCTACCACTCCGCATTTTGCTAGGGTGCATCTTGCTTGGGTCATCGTTGATATTTTGGACTCTGCTCATTCGCCACCCATCGTTCTCTGGACAGAATGACAAGAGGGAACACACACAAAAAAGAACCAGAGGCAGTGTTCTCTGCCACAGAGCTAATCGATATGGATATAAGTAAAATGTCAGAGATAGAATTCATAGCAATCATAAAATTAGTAGCTGGGCTTGAAAAAAGCATAAATGACAGCAGAGAATCTCTAAGGGCAGAAATGAGATCTAATCAAGCCAAACTTAAAAATGCTATAAATGAGATGCAGTCTAAACTGGATACTCTAACAGCTAGGGTCAATGAGGCAGAAGAGAGAGTAAGTGATCTAGAAGATAAGCTGAGGGAAAGGAAGGAAGTTCAGGAAAACAGAGACAGGCAGCTAGTAGCACAGGAAAAAAGGCTTGGAGAGACTAATGATGCCATGAAACGTTCCAATGTCAGAATTATTGGGCTCCCTCAGGGGTGGAAAGAGAGAGAGCTAGAAGGTTTATTTGAGCAAATCATAGCTGAGAACTTCCCTCATATAGGGAAGGAAACAGGCATTTATGTCCAAGAGGCAGAGAGGACCCCTCCCAAAAATCAATAAAAACAGATCAACACCCCAACATATAATAGTGAAGCCTGCAAATCTTACAGCCAAAAAACTATCCTGAGAGTAGCTAGGGAGAGGAGGTTCTTTACATATGGAGGGAGGAACATCACAATAATATCAGATCTTTGCACAGAAACCTGGCAAGCCAGAAAAGGCTGGCAAGACATATTCAGGGTACTAAATAAGAATACTTTATCCAGCAAGGCTGTCATTCAGAATGGATGGAGAAATAAAGAACTTCCCAGGACAGAAAGAAACTGAAAGAATATGTGACCACCAAGCCAGCCCTGCAAGAAATATTAAGGGGGATTCTGTAAGCGGAGAGAGACCCCAAGAGTCACACAGACCAGAAAGAAACAGAGAAAATCTACAGAAACAGGGACTTTGGGGTACAATGGCACTAAATTCATATCTTTCAATAGTTACTCTGAATGTAAATGGGCTGCATGCTCCCATCAAAAGACACAGGGTTTCAGATTGGATAAAAAAGCAGGACCCATCCATATGCTATCTACAAGTGACTCATTTTAGACCCAAAGACACCTCCATATTGAAAGGGAGGGGATGGAGAACCATTTACCATGCCAATGGACCTCAAAAGAAAGCTGGGGTAGCAATCCTCATATTAGACAGATTTTAAACCAAACACTATAGTAAGAGATGTAGAGGGACACTATATCGTATGTAAAGGATCTATCCAACAAGAAGATCTAACAATTGTAAATATCTATGCCCCCAACATGGGAGCAGCCAATTATACAAACCAATTAATAACCAAATAAAGAAACATATTGATAATAATACATTAATAGTAGGAGACATCAAAACTCCACTCACAGCAATGGACAGATCATCTAAGCAGAAGATCATCAAAGAAACAAAGGCTTTGAATGACACATTGGACCAGATGTACTTCGTAGATAAATATAGAACATTCCATCCTAAAACAACAGAATACTCATTCTTCCTGAGTGCACATGGAACCTTCTCCAGAATAGATCACATACTGGGTCACAAATCAGGTCTCAACCAATACCAAGAGATTGATTTTATCCCCTGCATATTTTCAGACCACGATGCTTTGAAACTGGAACTCAATCACAAAAAGAAATTTGGAAGGAACTCAAACACTTGGAAGTTAAAGAGAATCCTGCTAAAGAATGAATGGCTCAAACAGGAAATTAAATAACTTAAACAATTCATGCAAACCAATGAAAATGAAAACATACCAGTTGAAAACCTATGGGATACTGCAAAGGTGTCCTAAGAGGGAAGTACATAGCCATCTAAGCCTCTCTCAAAAAATTAGAAAAATACCAAATGCACAAGCTAACCTTACACCTAAAGGACCAGGAGAAAGCATTGCAAATAAAGCCTAAACCAAGCAGGAGAAGAGAAATAATACAGATTAGAGCAGAAATCAATGAAATAGAAACCAGAAAAACAGCAGAACACTGACACCAGAAGTTGGTCCTTTAAAAGAATTAGTAAGACTGATAAACCTCTGGCCAGACTTATCCAAAAGAAAAGAGAAAGGACCCAAATCAGTAAAATCATGAATGAAAGGGGAGAGATCACGACTAATACCAAGTAAATAGAGATAATTGCTAGAACTTATTATCAACAGCTATATGCCAACAAATTAGGCAATCTGGAAGAAATGGATGCATTCCTAGAAACTTATAAACACCAAGACTGAAACAGGAAGAAACAGACGAACTGAACAGAGCAATAACCAGCAAGGAAATTGAAAGAGTAATCCAAAACCTACCAAAAAACAAGAGTCCAGGGCCGGAAGGCTTCCCAGGGGAATTCTACCAAACATTTAAAGAAGAAAATAATACCTATTCTACTGAAGCTGTTCCAAAAAACAGAAATGGAAGGAAAACTTCCAAACTCATTCTATGAGGCCAGCATTACCCTGATCTCCCAACCAGACAAAGACTCCATCAAAAAGGAGAATTACAGACCAATATCCCTGGTGAACATGGATGCCAAAATACTCACCAAGATGCTAGCCAATAGGATCCAACAGTACATGAAAAGGATTGTTCACCATGATCAGGTGGGATTTATTCCTGGGATGCAAGGATGGTTCGACATTTGCAAATCAATCAATGTGATCACATTAACAAAAAAAAAGACAAGAACCATATGATCCTCTCAATTGATGCAGAAAAAGCATTTGACAAAATATAGCATTCTTTCTTGATTAAAACTCTTCAAAGTATAGGGATAGAGGGAACATAGCTTAATATCATAAAAGCCACCTATGAAAAGCCCACAACGAATATCAATCTCAATGGGGAAAAACTGAGAGCTTTTCCCTTAAGGTCAGGAACACGACAGGGTTGTCCACTCTCACCACTATTGTTCAACATAGTGCTAGAAGTCCTAGCCTCAGCAATCAGACAACAAAAATAAATAAAAGGCATTCAAATTGGCAAAGAAGAAGTCAAACCCTCTCTCTTTGCAGATGACATGATACTTTATGTGGAAAACCCAAAAGACTCCACCCCAAATTTGCTAGAACTCATACAGCAATTCAGCAACGTGGCAGAATACAAAATCAATGCACAGAAATCAGCTGCATTTCTATACACTAACAATGTAACTGAAGAAAGAAATTAAGGAATATGATTCCATTTACAATAGCACCAAAACCATAAGATACCTCAGAATAAACCTAACCAAAGAGGTAAAGGATCTATACTCTAGAAACTACAGAACACTTATGAAAGAAACTGAGGAAAACACAACGAGATTGAAAAACATTCCATGCTCATGGATTGGAAGAATAAACATTGTGAAAATGTCTATGCTGCCCAGAGCAATCTATACATCCAATGCAATGCCTATCAAAATACCATCGCCATTTTTCACAGAGCTGGAACAAACAATCCTAAAATTTGTATGGAACCAGAAAAGACCCCAAATCGCCAGGGGAATGTTAAAACCAAAGCTGGGGTCATCACAATGCCTGACTTAAAGCTGTATTACAAAGCTGTAATCATCAGACAGCATGGTATTGGCACAAAAACAGACACATAGATCAATGGAACAGAACAGAGAACCCAGAAATGGACCCTCAACTCCATGGTCAAGTAATCTTCGACAAAGCAGGAAAGAATATCCAATGGAAAAAAGACAGTCGCTTCAACAAATGGTGCTGGGAAAATTGGACAGCCATATGCAGAAGAATGAAACCGGACCATTCTCTTAGACCATACACAAAGATAAACTCAAAATGGATGAAAGAACTCAATGTGAGACAGAAATCCATCAAAATCCTAGAGAACATAGGCAGTAACCTCTTCAGCACTGGATGCAGCAACTTCTGTCAAGACATTTCTCTAAAGGCAAGGGAAACAAAAGCAAAAATGAACTTTTGGGACTTCATCAAAATAAAAAGCTTCTGCACAGCAAAGGAAACAGTCAACGAAACTACGCAACAACCCACAGAATGGGAGAAGATATTTGCAAATGACATAACAGATAAAGGGCTGGTATCCAAGATCTATAAAGAACTTCTCCAACTCAACACCCAAAAAGCAAATAATCCAGTCAAGAAATGGGCAGAAGATATGAACAGAAACTTCTCCAAAGAAGACATACAAATGGCTAACAGACACATGAAAAAATGTTGAACATCACTAGCCATCAGGGAAATACAAATCAAAACCATAATGAAGTATCACCTTACACCAGTTAGAATGGCAAAAATTAACAAGACAATAAACAACAAATGTTGGTGAGGATGTGGAGAAAGGATAACCCTCTTACACTGTTGGTGGGCATGCAGGCTGGTGCAGCCACTCTGGACAATAGTATGGAGGTTCTCAAGAAGTTAAAAATAGGGGCACCTGGGTGGCTCAGTCGTTAAGCGGCTGCCTTCGGCTCAGGTCATGATCCCAGAGTCCTGGGATCGAGCCCCACATCGGGCTCCCTGCTCAGCGGGAAGCCTGCTTCTCCCTCTCCCACTCCCCCTGCTTGTGTTCCCGCTCTCGCTGTCTCTGTCTCTGTCAAATAAATAAATAAAATCTTTAAAAAAAAAAAAAAAAGTTAAAAATAGAGCTACCCTATGACCCAGCAATTGTACTACTAGTATTTACCCCAAAGATATAGATGTAGTGAAAAGAAGGGGTGCATGCACCCAATGTTCATAGCAGCAATGTCCACAGTGACCAGACTGTGGAAGGAGCCAAGATGTCCTTTAATAAATGAATGGATAAAGAAGATGTGTTTCATATATGCAATGGGATATTACTTAGCCATCAGAAGGGATGAATACCTGCCATTTGCATCGACATGGATGGAACTGGAGGGGATTATGCTAAGTGAAATAAATCAAGCAGAGAAAGACAATTATCATATGGTTTCATTCATATGTGGAATATAAGGAATAGCACAGAGGACCATAGGGGAAGGGAGGGAAAACCGAATGGGAAGAAATCAGAGAGGGAGACAAACCATGAGAGACTCTGCACTCCGGGCAACAAACTGAGGGTTACAGAAGGGAGGGGGTTGGGGGATGGGGTAACCAGGTGATGGGTATTAAGGCGGGCACGTGTTGGGATGAGCACTGGTTGTTAGATGCAAATAATGAACCGCTGAACACTACATCAAAAACTAATGATGTATTATATGTTGGCTAATTGAACACACATGCCCTCATTTAAGAACACAAACTAACCACCTTGTCAGAGGCAGCAGCATGGTCTGGTCAAAAGGGCCAAGCACCTCAGCCTGACTCTGTAACTAGCCAGCTGGGCCTCAGTTTCCTCCTGTGTAAAATAAGGGCATTAAATCAAATGATCTCAAAGATTCCTTCAACTTTGGGCATTCTATATTGAAGAGAAATCAGTTAACTCAAATTCATGTTAAAAGTGAATATATCACTCTCTACATATAACTGGAGTCAGGTTGTCAGCAGAAAGTCACAACAGTAGTGTGCCCCCACCCTCCCGAACCGGAGCAGGGGTGCTAATGGTGTGCTTGCTCTATGCCTGGAAGCATGATTCAATCACTGTTCTGTGCTCAGACCAGACCTCGGGATTTTTTTTAAGATTTATTTATTTGAGAGAGAGAGAGAAAGAGAGAGAGCACGTGCAGGGCGGAGGGCAGAGGTTGAGAGAGAGAATCCTCAAGCAGACTCCATGCTGAGCATGGAGCCCGATATGGGGCTCAAGCCCCAGACCCAGAGATCATGACCTGAGCCAAAATCAAGAGTCAGCTGCTTAACCACCCAGGTGCCCCCAGACCTCAGGATTCCGAAAAGAGCACCCCAGGCATCCACCTCTGGCTGGCATCAAGGATGTAAGAGGAAATTCTGTCAGGCGCCATACTCATCTAACTCACAAGACACCCTCACGTCTGCTGACCAGCATGGTTTTACACATGGAATTTGAACAGGAAAACAGTGATGCTGAGTGGCCCCTGGCAGACCAGGGCTCCTGCCTCACCAGCATCTACATAACAGCATAAAGTCAGGACACAGGGCTAATGGTCCACAGTCTAATCTACTCATTTTTAGACCATCAACTATGAAGCACAGGATTATTATCTTTCATTAGTTTTACTCTGTATCTACTATTCCCCCACAGGCATCGAAAGCAATGAATTAACTTTCAACAAAATAACAAGATGCAGAAAGATTAAAAAGTAGATTACTGCATGACTTGACTTTACTGAAGGGCTGCTGTGGCATAAAGGATTTCAGTTAGTAGAAAAATGATGTATCTGGAAGCTTCAGGGGCCTCCTCAATCCCAGGGCCAGCTCTGTGTTTCAGGTGCATGAACCTTGGGAGAAGTTTCCCTGTCCTAAATCACACATGCTGGAGTCTTTATTTTTTACACTAGAATTCCTGAACTCAGTTCTCCACTTCTACCCAAATACTAAACAGCATTTGCATGAAGCAGTGAATTTTTCTTCCTAAAGAAACCAAGGTAAGTACAGTTGAAGGGCATCTGCTAAAACAGACTTTTCATTCCCAAGCACTCCCTGAAATAACTTATATTGTCTAAATATCACTGCCCAATCTCCCCTGACATAAATGAACCTGTGTCTTCAAGCTGCATGTGTTCTGTTTTGTTTTTAAGTAGGCTCCACATCCAATGTGGGTTTAAACTCATGCTTGAACTCACGACCCTGAGATTAAGAGTCGCACATTCCAGCAAATGAGCCAGCCAGCGCCCCTCAAGCTGATTTGTTAAAACTGCAGATGGATGCTTAAACCAAGGTGATGAGTAACAGAGCTCATTATCTCAAAAATTGTAAACGTGAATTTTTGTCCCTGAGCAGGTTTGGCGCCAAGATTCACTCTAGCTTTAACTGCTTATGGACTCTTACTGAATGTCCTATGAGTGATTTCTCTGTTATTCCATCCAAATTTCCCCTGGATAAACCGCTTTTTTACTTTGCCTGTGATCCCCAATCTGAGGATAATGTTCAGATTATCAGAGTCAGAAGGGGGTCCCAGAGAGCACTCCTCAATCACCCCATTTTACAGATGAGGAACTGATAGTCTATAGATGGAGACTTTCTCAATAGGCTGAAGAGCACAGAAGCAGCATACAAGGGCACAACCAGGGTGCAATGGTAATCATTTCCAAGGCACCACCTTCTCTGCCATTCAAAGTGTGCGTGCAGCTTCCCCGTCTTAGCCTCCAATTGAGACCCTCTATTCACTGTAAATCCCTGCTGATGCTTTTAACTATATACTCAATGACCATCATTTTGATTTCCCTCTGTCCTCTCCTGTCTTAGACTTTGATGGCTGTCAAGAGGCAGCAAATGGCTAAAATCAGCTGGCCGTAAGTACTCGTATCAACTGGTAAAAGCTCATTATGCACACTTCTGTCCAATTCTGTGTCGATGACATCATGTTGGTAGCTTAAAATCTGCTCTGGTGGGAGAATTTACACCATGACAGTTGGCAAATGCTACCCCCGAGAGCTTCTGGAGAAGGAGGCAGTTGTTAAAGCTTTATCAGTATACCACACCACTAGTTAAAACATAAAAGACTGATCATATCACATTCTAGTGAAAATATGGAGCACCTGAAATGCTTGATTTTTTTTTTTTTTTTTTTTTTTTTTACTTATTAGATCAGTTTCTTGTAAAAGGACTCAACTCAGGAGCAGCCAGAGGAAGAGATGCATAGGGCAAGATATGGGGAAGGGGTATGGAGCTTACATTCCCAGTCCAAGTGTGCTACCCTCCCCAGCACCTTCATGTGTTCACCAACCCAGAAGCTCTCCAAACTCATACTTCAGGAATTTTTCTGGAGGCTTCATCACATAGACACGACAGATCATTAACCCCATCTCTAGCTCCTCCCCTCTCCCCGGAGTTTCAGGGGGGGGGCCCAATTTCCAAGCCTCTTTTTTTTTTTTTTTTTTAGAAGCAGAGGAGGGGCAGAGAGAGAGAATCTTAAGTAGGCTCTACACCCAGTTCAGAGCATGGTGTGGGGCTCGAACTCAAACCCTCAGATCATGACCTGAACTGAAAGTAAGAGTTGGACACTTAACTTGACTGAGCCACCCAGGTTGTTTAGGCCATTCATATTGAGAGTGATTATTGAAAGATATGAATTAATTGTCATCATGTTGCCTGTGAAGACGTTGTTTTTATAGATTGTCCCTGTAAATTTCTGTTGTATATCACTCTTGGGGTCTTTCTCCTTTTATAGAACCCCCCTTAATATTTCTTGCAGGGCCGGCTTAGTGGTCACATATTCTTTCAGTTTCTGCTGGTCGTGGAAGCTCTGCATCTCTCCATCCATTCTAAATGAAAGCCTTGCCAGATAAAGTATTCTTGGCTGCATGTTCTTCTCATTTAGTACCCTGAATATGTCTTGCCAGGCCTTTCTGGCTTGCCAGGTCTCTGTGGATAGGTCTGACGTTATTCTGATGTTCCTCCCTCTGTACGTAAGGAATCTCTTCCCCCTAACTGCCCTTAAGATGGTTTCCTTGGTTCTAAGATTTGCAAGTTTTACTATTACATGCCGGGGTGTTGGCCTGTTTTCCTTGATCTTAGGAGGGCTCCTCTCTGCCTCTAGGACGCGAATGTTTGTTTCATTCCCCAGATTAGGGAAGTTCTCAGCTACGATTTGCTCAAATACATCTTCTAGCCCTCTCTCTCTCTCCACTCCCTCCGGGATTCCAATTATTCTGACATTGGAACGCTTCATGGTGTCACTTATTTCTCTGATTCTATTTTCACGGATTCTGAGTTGTTTTTCCCTGGCCTCTTTTCCCTTTTTATCTATTATATTGTCTTCCAGGTCGCTTATTCTCTCTTCTGTCTCAGTTACCCTAGCTGTTAGATTATCTAGATTGGATTGGATCTCATTGACAGCATTTTTAAGTTCTGCCAATTCACCTTTTATTTCTGCCCTTAGAGACTCTATGTTGCCATTAATTGATTTCCCCATTCTAGCCATTGTCTTCATAATTGCTAGCCTGAATTCCATCTCCTATATCTTGGTTATATCTGCATCCATTTGTAAATCTAAAGCATAAGTCATAATCTCTGAGTCTTTTCTGTTTTGGGGGCTCCTCCTCCTAGTCATTCTGTTGATGGGTGTTTGAGGGAATGTACAGAGTCCAAATTATTGACCAGAACCCAAGCAAGATGCACCTGTTTTCTTGGGACCTTAGGGTTGCTGGCCTCTTGTTTTCCCAGCCTGTCTTCTGGGGGAGGGGCCTGCCGCACTGTTACTCAGGCAACCCTGTTTGGGCGGAGTTGCCCTGTGCCCCTGTGGCGGGGGATGGGCTCAGTGGGAATCAGTGTTTGGGGCTTTTGTTCTCTGGCGCCTTTCCCTGGTGGCTTTCCACGTCTCTTCCGTGAGTCAGAGCAGAAGAGACCATTTCCAACCCTCTGCCTCAGAGCAGAGAGACCGCAGTCTGTTCTTCAGTGAGCCCTCCAGGCCACACTGTCTCCGTTTCTGTCCGTGCTGCTATAAACTGCAGCGTCCTGGGTTGTGCGCCCCTCCGCAGCGCTACCAGTCCTGCCTCCAGGTCGGGGCACGTCTCTGCCCTTTGTACTTCTAAAACTGCCAGCCGCCCCCAGTTTGCGTGCGCACGACTCTGCCGCTCCGGTTTCCGACCCGGGGGCTGCAGTTCACTGGTGCAACCCCAGCACTCCGGGTTTCTGACCCAGGGGCTGCAGTTTGCGTGTGCACGACCCCGCTGCTCTGGTTTTCCACCCCGGGGGCTGCCCTAAAGTCCTTTCCCCGACGCTACCAGTCTGCGAGTCTGTGCCCGTCCACAGCGCGCGAGGCTGTCACTCACCGGCGGTGTAGGATCCCCACGTCCAGGCACCCTCTCGCTGCCGTTTATCCTCTGATATCTGCCCGCAGAATCATGGCTCTCCGCTTCGCACCTCAAAACCAACTGCCTGCGATATTCTGTTTGTAGAG
The DNA here is from genome assembly GCF_004348235.1 of Phoca vitulina. Lineage (NCBI taxonomy): Eukaryota > Metazoa > Chordata > Mammalia > Carnivora > Phocidae > Phoca > Phoca vitulina. Next base: position 36,802,453 of record NW_022589725.1, read on the forward strand.
ATCCAGATCTTCTTACATCTCAGGCTGGTTTTGTGGGTGCTCAGAGTGGTCTGGTAGATATCCAGCTCAATTCCGGGGACCAGCTGAAATAGGGTCCCCTACTCCTCCGCCATCTTTCCCCCCATCCCCCTGAAATGCTTGATTCTTGCTAACGGGGGTGTAATTGGCACAACAATTTAAAAAACACTATACATATTATCTACCAAAGCTAAATACACACATACATCCTATGACATGGAAATCTAATTCCCAGGTATATACTCGACAGAAACGCATGAATTTGTGCACCAAAAGACATGCTTTCTTAGGCAGCATTATTCACAGTAGCCAAAAACTAGAAGCAACCCAAATATATATCAAAAGTAAAAAATTTGTGGCCTATTCTGGAAAACTATAAAGCAATGGTAAGGAATGAACGATATGACAACAACCTGAATCTCGCAAACATAATGAAAGAAGCCAGACATATTGCATGACTTCATATACATTAAATTCAAAAGCAGGAAAAAATTACTGTGTGGTGTTAGAAGTTAAGATAGACAGCAGAGAGGAAATATTGAATAGGAGAACATATGATCAGGTGTTCAGTAATATTCTATTTTTTTACGGGGATGGTGGTTACACAAGTGCATTCACTCTGTGACAATTTATTATCATCTGTGCACTTTTCTCATGTATGTTACACTTCAAGTTCAGGTAAGAGGAAAATGTTAAATGCTGGTCTGAACCATGGTGTGGCAAGTACCTGCTTTGTGGTGGATTCCCTGTTGCTATGACAGGGCTTGGAAAAAGACATTCCCCAAAAGAATAAATAAAATAAATGGCCTGAAAGTAAATGAGAAGGCCCAGAAAACATTTAGGAAAACGAAATGAAAGAAACCTACAAACTTTCCCCCAAAGCCACTTCTACGGCCCCTCCCCAAGAAAATCTCTAAAATTATATTTTAAATAATTTGGCTCCTTTCACATGCACCCGGGGTGTTTTGCTGACAGAACAAAGGACAGGTAAGACCCAAAACTTCACAACTGGACAAACACACTCACACCTCACTTAGCCTAAACTTGCTTCTTAAAGACACTACAGAGTAGGACATTATCCAAAAGGGGGGGGGGGGGATATTTAACAAATCATCTAAAAACAAACCATATTTTAGTGGCAATCTTCATGAAGAAATAAAAAGAATAAAAATGACTTGGAAATACTCTAAATTCAACGGAATGCTATGCGCTTGTCCTCAAGAGTCTTCTAAAACCCCAAAAAGCTGTTCAGGAAACTATAATAGTTAGGGATATTAAAAAGCCTGCATGTGAGGAACAGCGTATTTAGGCACCATATCTATCAGTTGGTTCAGGCTGTTTTACCAAAATACCACACACTGGGTAGCTTATAAACAACAGAAATTTATGGCTCACAGCTCTGTAGGGTGGGAAGTCCAAGAGTAAGGCACCAGCATGGTCATGTTTGGGTGAGGGCCTGCTTCCTGGTTCATAGGCTGGCGCCTTCCTACTGTGTCTTCACATGGTGGAAGGAACATAGGAGCTCTCTCGGGCCTCTTTTACAAAGGCACTAATTCCATTCAGGGGGCTGCACCCTCATGACCTAAGCACCTCCCAAAGGCCCCACATCCTAATACCATCACCTCTTGGGGTTAGGATTTCAACATATGAATTTGAGGAGGACACAAATATTCAGACCACAGCAGTATCTTTGAAGCTCAACTTTAGAACTTCCTAGAGATTCTAAAGATAATTTCTTTAGCCATCACCATATATGAATTAGACATCTTTATTAAAAAAAAAAAAAAAAAAAGCTTACAAATTAAGGAGGCCAAGATATTATTATGGACTGAATGTTTGTGTCCCCTGCAAATTAACATGCTGAAGCCTTAACCCCTGGTGTGGCTATATTTGGAGATGGGGCCTCTAAGGAAGCAATTAAGGTAAAACGGGGTCCTAAGGGTAAAGCCCTGATCTAACAGGATTAATGTCCTTATAAAAAGAGACATCAGAGAACTTGTTCTTTCCCCATACTCATGCAAAGATAAGCCAGTGTGAGCACAAGGCAACAAGGCAGCTATCTACAACCCAAGGAGAGCGTTCTCACCAGAAACCAACCCTACTGACACCTTAATCTCAGACCTCCCATCTCCAAAACAGTGAGAAAATAAAGTTCTGTTGTTTGCAGTCTGTAGTACTTTGTTATGGTGGCCCAAGCAGAATAGTACAGATTTAATAGTTTTTGAGAATGTGTATTTCATCTTTTATGTATGGAAGAAAATAAAGTACAAGATTTTATTAAGAAGGATTTATACAACAAACAGTTCCTGAGCTCCTTCTATATGCCAGGTTCCAGATGCTGCTCTCTTGAAACCAGTATTTTAGTAGCAGGATCTTGCTGCCGAGATTCCAAGCCAGAAATAAATGTCAATGAGGAGAGTGTTGAAAATGCAATTTGACTTAACCAAGGGCCTGGTGCAGAGATGACGTTGCCAGCAGTGGAAGAATCTAGCCGTGTTCGGGCAGGGAACCTGGTCAGGACAACATGGACGTGGACCCTGTGGTCTCGTCCAGAGATGTCCAGGTTGTGCCACAGGTGAGAGAGTGGTTGGGCATGAAAACAGAAAAAATCAAGAGAAAAAAACGGACTTGTGAACTGGTAAGATGCTTGACTTAATCCAGGTGAATCATCATTTTTAGAAATCCATGAAGTTATACACAGGAAAACCACCAGACAAGCAGAAACTGCTAAATAGTAATGTATATTTGTGAAAATAAGAGTTGAACTCACGAGTATTTGGGGCTTTTTCCTTCATGTGGAGCCTGTTTTTGGGAAATGTATGCTTTTTATATCTACCTGTCATGATGGAACAAAATTCTAGAATGGGGTAAAGTGTAACACTGCTGGCCCAATTTCTTCTGCAAAGGCCTACACAGGGGCAGGCTGGGGGTGGCAATCTTTTGGCGCCACACATGCCTTAGCACTGTCTGTGATGGAACTTCATAAAATACTGGCATACCAACAGGTCAACTGTCTGCATGAGGAATGGGGAGGGACAATGCAGATGACATGGAGGACAAAGCCTCCTCAGTGAACCAACCCATCCCTGGCAGTCACCTGATTTCTTCTTAAATTTCTAATAATCTTCATAATCTGACAAGGACCACAATGCTAGAGCTTTGCAACTCATTGCTACATTTGTTGCAAACATTTTTAAAGGATTCAAACTTATTAGCGAATGCTTTATTACCTGAAGGAAAACTATTCACTAATCTGCCTAGGTATAAAATTAATAGCAAAAAATTATAGCCTTTACTCCTATAGTCAGATAATAACCAATTAGTAGATATAATGAAGAGGGATCCTATTTATATTATAATAAAGACATAAAAATAAGCTTAAGAAATGTATTAGTCTGGACACACTGGGGAGATTAGTAGGAAAATCCATAGATTCCCTATAGCTTGGTCAGAGTATAAAGGAGAACTGGATCCCAACTGATACATTAAAAATGTATAAACCTGAATAACCACCTCAGCACTTGCTAGAAGGAGTGACAAGCAGGGACTCACTGGGCTGAGAATGAAACCCCTGAGTGCTCTCAGAAGACAGATAATGCAGATCAAGTTCATTCTCATTACTCATTTACCTTGGACTAGTCTCAATAATGTAAGCCCCAAAGTATATATGCAATTATGGATAAAATTGGGAAAATAACACCATTAAAAGAAACAAAAATCTGATCCTAAAGTCTGGGCTTAAAACAGACACATGAAATAAAAAGAATGAGTGAAAGAAAAGAAAAGCCATTTATAAGAACCCAGGTGCTATTTTACATAAAACAATTATGTTACTTTGGAGAAAATGAAATTTAATGACATCTATTTCCTCATCTTTATAATAATTTTCATAGTCGTGATACTTTATGAGTGATGTCACTGTCAGGTGTATAATTATATATTCTTTATCACAAAATAAAATTGTGTTTTGTTTTATTATTACATTAAAACATAATTTTCCTCAAGAAATGTGTAAGATCTATATCAATAAATTTTAGTGTTCCTGAAAGACACACACAAAAGACTTTAACAAATGGAAAGATGTACCATGTTCTTGCATAAGGAGGCTCATTATTTAGTATCTAGTCTCCTTGGTCTATACATTTAATGTTTATTCAATAAAGATACCAATGGGGGTATTTTGGGGCTATAAACAAGTTAATTCTAAGGTTCAAATATACAAGCAGAATAGCCAGAATATTTCTGAAAAGGAAGAAGAATAAGAGAGGACTAACTTTATGAAATGTTAAAACAGTTATAAAGCTCTAGTAATTTAAACAAGGAAATACCAGTATAAGTCTAGAGATAAAGAGCCACTGAACAGATATGGAACAGAAAATCCTTCCAAAATAAATCAAGATATATACAGCATATCCAGCATCTGATAAATGTGACATTGTATATCAAGGGAGAAAATAATTTATCAATAAAGTGCTGTTGAAAAAATTGATTAGCCGTATGTAATAAAATAAGTTTGGATACCTATCTCATTCTTTTCAGCAAAGTAAATTCCAGAAGAACCAGAAATGTAAACCAAGAAAAACTCAATCTGTAAAAGAATTAGAATAAAATGTAGATTCTGCATCATCCTTATAAGAGTGGGAAGTCTGAACACATTAAAGTCAAAATTTCTATGTGGCACAGGATAGTCAGAAGATAAATGGCAAACAAAAAAAAATTTTAATTCAAATCACAGACAAAAGGCTAATTCTCTTAATAAAGAGCTCCTAAAGTCAATAATGAAAAAGACACGCTAAATAATCTAGCAAATCTAGATTACATACAAATACAAATGGCTCTTAGTTTAAACATGTGAGGAGATGCTGAACTGAAGTCATCAAGAGAGGAATACAAACGGAAAGTACAATGACACATGGCTTTTCATTTATCAGACTGTGTATTACTTTGCAGGGCGCTCCACAACAATGTACTACAAACCAAGTGCCTTAAGCAACTGAAATTTATTTTCCCACTGTTCTAGAGGCTGGACACCCAAGCTGGAGGAGAAGGCAAGGTTGGTTCCTTTGTGAGGACTCTCCCCTTGGCTTACAGATGGCCTCCTTCTTGCTATATCTAATATGGTCTCCTTTGTGTGTGTCTGTATCCTTATCTCCTTTTTCCTTATCTCCTTATGTCCTTATAAGGAGTCATACTGGACTAGAGCCCAACATGTGACCTTATTTTAACTTCATTAGCTCAGTGGGGCTTCAACATATGAATTAGGGGTTGGGGGTGGGGGGAACACAACTCAGCCCATAATGGCACACTGTTGAAAATAGAATCCTAGACTGTGCTGACGATAATATAAATTGGGGCAGCCTCTACAGATAGCAGTTTATCAGTATCAAAATTTTAACATATTTCACCAAAGAAGATACATGAATGGACAAAAAGCACATGAAAAGATGCTCAACATCTTTAGTCATTAGGGAAATAAAAATGGAAATGACACTGAGATACCACTTTACACCCACCAAAATGTCTAAATTCAAAAAGACAGACAATAAGCACTGGAGAGGATGTGGAGAACTTGGAACCTCATACATTGCTAGTAGGTATCTAAAATGGAGTGGCCATGTTGGAAGAACATTTGCAAAAGATTAAACATAGTTCCTATATGACTTAGCAATTCTACTCCTAGGTACACACACAAGAGAAATGACAACAAGTGTCTAGACAAAAACTTGCACATGAATGCTCACAGCAGCATTATTCCTAAGAGCAAAATGACAGAACCAACCCAAGTGCTGAATCATCAACTGATGGATGGAAAAACAAAACAAGGTACATCCATACAGCAGAATTACTCAGCAATAAAAAGGAATGAAGTACTGATACATGCTACAACATAGATGAACTTCAAAACCATTACGCTAAATGAAAAAGCCAGATACAAGAGACTACAGATTATATGATTTATTCACACAATGTCCAGAACAAGCAAATCTACAGGGACAGAAAATAGGTTACCAACAGATGAATGGGTAAAGAAGATGTAGTGTATATGTATATACACTGGAATATTATAAAGCCATCAAAAAATGAAATCTTGGGGCGCCTGGGTGGCTCAGTCGTTAAGCGTCTGCCTTCGGCTCAGGTCATGATCCCAGGGTCCTGGGATCGAGCCCCGTGTCGGGCTCTCCGCTCGGCGGAAAGCCTGCTTCTCCCTCTCCCACTCCCCCTGCTTGTGTTCCCTCTCTCCCTGTGTCTCTCTCTGTCAAATAAATAAACAAAATCTTTAAAAAAAAAAAATGAAATCTTGCCCTTTGCAATGACGTGGATGGAACTAGAGGGTATTATGCTAAGCGAAATAAGTCAATCAGAGAAAGACAATTATCATATGATCTCACTGATATGTGGAATTTGAGAAACAAGGTGGATGATCATAGGGGAAGAGAGGAAAAAATGAAACAAGATGAAACTAGAGAGAGAGACAAACCGTAAGACTTAATCTCAGGAAACAAACAGGGTTGCTGGTGTGGAGGGGCATGGGAGGGATGGGGTGGCTGGGTGATGGACATTGGGGAGGGTATGTGCTATGGTGAGCACCATGTATTGTGTAAGACTGATGAATCACAGACCTGTACCCCTGAAACAAATAATACATTATATGTTAATTTAAAAAAATAAACGGAGAAAAAAAAAAGAAACCACAAAGTGTTTTGTCATGAAGTAGGTCATGTTTTCAGACAAAAATTATTCTGTAATTGGAGTTTAAACCTTAATCAAAATTCTTATTCTACATCATAATATCTAAGTAACAATTATTCTGACATCATATAGGTGTTTTTTCAACAACTCTATGATGCATAATTTACATACCATAAAATTTCCTACAGGTGTCTTAAAAACGTTTTTTTCCAGTATCTCTATGGATTTCCCAGGACTGTCACATTTTTCTTAGAAACCGCAAAGTATATGATCATGAAGTGGATCATGTTTTCAGACAAAAATTATTCTATAATTGGAGTTAAAACCTTAATCAAAAACTCTTCAGTTTCATATAAAGCACAGCTCTGTCTTACAATGTCATCAATGAAACAAAGAATAAATGCCTAGATGTATATTAAAATTATATCACAGATATTATACAATATAGATCAATACTTGAAGAGATTTCAATATACTATAAAGTCTCACATAACACAAAGTTTATTTAAAATCAGTAGGGGACAAAAAGCTCCTACCATACCAACCCTTCTCCAGGCAACAGTTATAAACTCCGGATAAATACAAAAACAACTTCTGAAGACAGACACTTAACAGCAACCAAGAGCAGACAGATATTGGAAGGGAGCAATGGGCACTGGGTGTATTTCCATTTTCACAGCTTCTTGGCAGAGGGAAGCCCCATCCACCATGAACAGCAGCTAAAACTTAGAAAAAAACAGTTTTGACAGCAGAGGTTGAAGCAATCACAGCAATTGCAAAAATGAGCAAGGAATCCTAAAAAGGCATGCACCAAAGAGTGAAAGCCCCAAATTCTGTGAATAAATGTTGCCTAATTTTTCAGACATGTGTGGAGCAGCCTCTGAGCAGCTCAGCCAAGGATAAAAGAACTAAAATGAGATTTGAACCTGTGAAAGGTGAAATAAAATGAGTCATTTATGTCAAGAGGTTCTTAAATCCAAGTCCTCAGAGGGTGGAACCATGAACTTTTGAACTGGGCCAAACCACCAAATATTCCAGGGACTCCCCAGGAACACCTGCAACTTGCTACAGTAACAGACTTTCACTTAGTGAGAGCCTTAGCAACCAATCATATTCAACCAAGATTAGTTTCCTCCATGAACACCAATCAAAATTCTTTGTAAACAACATATACAAATATGCCCTTTTGCCTTTAACCCCCCTGACTTTTATTCCCTACTGAGATACAATTTGGGGTTGCTATCCAAACCCATGCTCCCCAAATTGCAATTCAAAGACCCTAAATAATGCTTTTATTTCAGTTCTGCCTCTTTTCCATCGACAAGCTACTGCCCAAGACGCAGAGTTTTCAGTTTGGGTCCAACTAAGCTAAGTGCCTACTAAAACAAATACAAATCAATACTCCTCAGAGGACTATAATAGAACTTTTATCCTCCAAAACATACAAAACTTCAGTGTCCAGAATACAATCCAAAATCTGCTACAAAAGTGAAGAACCAGGAAAAAGTAAGCCATTCTCAGGAAAGACCACGACCAGACTAACCCCAAGATGAATCAGATCTTGGAATTAGCTGCTTAAAAACCTCTGTCAGGGGATGCCTAGGTGGCTCAGTCACTTGGGCGTCTGCCTTTGGCTCAGGTCATGATCCGAGGGTCCTGGGATGGAGCCCCGCATTGGGCTCCTTGCTCAGTGGGGAGCCTGCTTCTCCCTCTGCCCGCCACTCTCCCTGCTTGTGCTCGCTCTCTCTGACAAATGAATAAATAAAATCTTTAAAAAAAAAAAGAAAAGAAAAAGAAAACCTCTGTCAGGGGGCGCCTGGGTGGCTGTTATTAAGCATCTGCCTTCAGCTCAGCTCATGATCCCAGGGCCCTGGGATCGAGCCCCACATCGGGTTCCCTGCTCAGCGGGAAGCCTGTTTCTCCCTCTCCCACTCCCCCTGCTTCTGTTCCCTCTCTCCTGTCTCTCTCTCTGTCAAATAAATAATAAATAAAATCTTTAAAAAAAAAAAGAAAAAAAGAAAACTTCTGCCAGTACCACAATACCAAGGATGTGAAAGAAAATATTCTAATGAAGTCGCATTTTGTAAATCTCAGCAAATGGAAATTATAAAGCAGAACTAAGTAGAAATTCGAGAACTGAAAAATACAATACCTGAAATTTTAAAATTCACATGAAGGGCTTAGCAGCAGAATGAGATAAGAGTCAGTGAACTTAAAGACAGATGAATAGAAATCATCCAATTTTAAGAATAGAGAAAAGGGAATGTTAAAAAGATTAGCCTCGGGGACTACTGAGATATTTCAAGGGTCTAGTGTACATCCCAGAAGGAGAAGAGAGAAAGAACTAGGCAGAAAAATAGTCTGAAAGCAAACAGTATAAACTGTCCCAAATTTGGTAAAAAACAATTTATAGATTCAAGAAACTCAGTAAACATCATTTAGGATAAATATTAATAAAGGCACACCTAGTCAAAATGATGAAAACCAAATATAAAAGAAAATCTTGCAGTCAGCCACAGAAAAACAACACATTACATATAAGGATAAAATTCAAGTAACTGCTGACTTATGAGAAACAATGGACTCCAGAAGACTGAGTAAACCATCTGTAAAGTGCTTAAAAACAACAATAAAGCCAGTTATAATTCTATACACCAAAAGTATCTTTTAAAAATGAAGGTAAAATTGGGCACCTGGGTGGCTCAGTTGGTTAAGCATCTGCCTTCAGCTCAGGTCATTATCTCAGGGTCCAGGGATGGAGCCCTGCATCCGGCTCCCTGCTCAGCGAGGAGCCTACTTCTCTCTCTCCCTCTGCCTCTCCCCCCACTTGCTCATGCTCTAATACATTAAAAATCTTAAAAAAAAAAAAAAAAAAAGAATGAAGGCAAAATAAATACATTTTCAGATTAAAGAAAAAAGTAAACATAAGCGAAATACCAGCAACCCTCTTCTAAAAGAAATGTTAAATCCTAAAGGAAGATCTTTAGCTGAAGAGAAATTATGCCAGATGTTAATTTAGATTTTCAGGATGGAATAAACACTCAAAAAAGTAAATACCCAAGTAAACTAAGATAAAAAGGTTTTTTTTTATTACGTTATGTTAATCAACATACATTACACATCATTAGTTTTTGATGTAGTGTTCCATGATTCATTGTTTGGTATAACACCCAGTGCTCCATGCAGAACGTGCCCTCCTTAGTACCCACCACGAGGCCAACCCATCCTCCCACCCCCATCCCCTCTAGAACCCTCAGTTTGTTTTTCAGAGTCCATAGTCTCTCATGGTTCATATCCCCCTCCGATTTCGCCCCCTTCATTCTTCCCCTCTTGCTATCTTTTTTTTTTTTTTTTAACATGTATTATTTGTTTCAGAGGTACAAATCTGTGACTCAACAGTCTTTGTTGGGAGACTTTGATGACTGCTTCAATTTCCTTAGTGGTTATAGGTCTGTTCAGGTTTTCTATTTCTTCCTGGTTCAGTTTTGGTAGTTGATACATCTCTAGGAATGCATCCATTTCTTCCAGATTATCTAATTTGCTGGCATATGGTTGCTCATAATATCTTCTTATAATTGTTTGTATTTCTTTGGTGTTGGTTGTGATCTCTCCTCTTTCATTCATGATTTCGTTGATTTGGGTCTTTTGTCTTTTCTTTTTGATAAGTCTGGCCAGGGGTTTATCAATCTTGTTAATTCTTTCAAAGAACCAGCTCCTAGTGTCGTTGATCTGTTCTACTGTTCTTTTGGTTTCTATTTCATTGATTTCTGCTCTGATCTTTATTATTTCTCTTCCCCTGCTGGGTTAGGCTTTATTTGCTGTTCTTTCTCCAGCTCCTTTAGGTGTAGGGTTAGGTTGTGTACTTGAGACCTTTCTTGTTTCTTGAGGAAGCCTTGTATTGCTATATACTTTCCTCTTAGGACTGCCTTTGCTGCATCCCAAAGATTTTGAACAGTTGTGTTTTCATTTTCATTGGTTTCCATGAATTTTTTTAATTCTTTAATTTCCTGGTTGACCCATTCATTCTTTAGTAGGATGCTCTTTAGCCTCCATGTATTTGAGTTCTTTCCAACTTTCCTCTTGTGATTCAGTTCTAGTTTCAAAGCACTGTGGTCTGAAAATAGGCAGGGAATGATCCCAATCTTTTGGTACCGGCTGAGACCTGATTTATGACCTAGGATGTGATCTATTCTGGAGAATGTTCCATGGGCACTAGAGAAGAATGTGTATTCTGTTGCTTTGGGATGGAATGTTCTGAATATGTCTGTGAAGTCCATTTGGTCCAGTGTGTCATTTAAAGTCTCTATTTCCTTGTTGATCTTTTGCTTAGATGATCTGTCCATTTCAGTGAGGGCGGTGTTAAAGTCCCCCACTATTATTGTATTGTTGTCAATGTGTTTCTTTGCTTTTGTTATTAATTGCCTTATATATTTGGCTGCTCCCAGGTTAGGGGCATAGATATTTACAATTGTTAGATCTTCTTGTTGGATAGACCCTTTAAGTAGGATATAGTGTCCTTCCTCATCTCTTACTACAGTCTTTGGTTTAAAATCTAATTTATCTGATATAAGGATTACCACCCCAGCTTTCTTTTGGTGTCCATTAGCATGGTAAATGGTTTTCCACCCCCTCACTTTCAATCTGGGGGTGTCTTTGGATCTAAAATGAGTCTCTTGCATATAGCATATCGATGGGTCTTGTTTTTTTATCCAATCTGATAGCCTGTGTCTTTTGATTGGGGCATTTAGCCTATTTACATTCAGGGTAACTATCGAAAGATATGAATTTAGTGCCATTGTACTGCCTGTAAGGTGACTGTTACTGTATATTGTCTGTGTTCCTTTCTGGTCTATGTTGCTTTTAGGCTCTCTTTTTGCTTAGAGGACCCCTTTCAATATTTATTGTAGGGCTGGTTTTGTGTTTCCAAATTCTTTTAGTTTTTGTTTGTCCTGGAAGCTTTTTATCTCTCCTTCTATTTTCAATGACAGCCTAGCTGGATATAGTATTCCTGGCTGCATATTTTTCTCGTTTAGTGCTCTGAATATATCATGCCAGTCCTTTCTGGCCTGCCAGGTCTCTGTGGATAGGTCTGCTGCCAATCTAATGTTTCTACCATTGTAGGTTACAGACCTCTTGTCCCGAGCTGCTTTCAGGATTTTCTCTTTGTCCATGAGACTCGTAAGTTTTACTATTAGATGTCGGGGTGTTGACCTTTTTTTATTGATTTTGAGAGGGGTTCTCTGTGCCTCCTGGATTTTGATGCCTGTTTCCTTCCCCAAATTAGGGAAGTTCTCTGCTATAATTTGCTCCAATATACCTCCTTCCCCTTTCTCTCTTTCTTCTTCTTCTGGGATCCCAATTATTCTAATGTTGTTTCATCTTATGGTATCACTTATCTCTCGAATTCTGCCCTTGTGATCCAGTAGTTTTTTTATCTCTCTTTTTCTCAGCTTCTTTATTTTCCATCATTTGTTCTTCTATATCACTGATTCTCTCTTCTGCCTCAATGATCCTAGCAGTTAGAGCCTCCATTTTTGATTGCACCTCATTAATAGCCTTTTTGATTTCGACTT